>NW_023276495.1:0-88183 GCF_013357705.1 Chelonus insularis | reverse complement strand
TTTTAAGTGATCACAAATTTATTGTCACTTTTAATATTAATTACACTTAAATGTTTAGCACTAAAATTATAGTTAACAACAGTACAGTTAATTAATCACTTCTATTTATTACTGAATATCTAAACTTATTGACATATTCTGATTCTATTCTTCACATGAATCGAGAAAACTTTATTTATTTCTGTTTCTACTTCAATGATAGTGTCCTGTCGACTGCCTGAATAACAAAGATGAAAAAATATCAAAATACAAAGTAGTGCTACTAATGTGTTACCTTGCGCTTGAGAAAAATAAGTAAGAGAGTTGCCATGAGTCTCGAGAGACAGGCGTAATAATATTACAGTCAGCAAAAATTAAATACACGTATGGTGTGAGGTAGTCACGGCGTAACACCCCCACCCTTAGATTGGAAAATCTTCAAAAAGAAAAAGATTTTCAAAACAAAAAGTGTTAAGTTGAGTCTTCAAATTCTGATATGCGTAATTTTGATTAGTTAGTTTTCTTCTCTGATTTGAATGATGGTTTTTGTTTACTATTTTCTGAATGCTATTAAATCTGAAGAAATAGAATTTGCGTAACATATTGTCCTCATTGGAATTTCGTTGGAATAATTTTCGTCGTTATGAGTTGAGTTTTAGAGGTGAAACACAATAGATGATTAACTTATTGTATAGTGAAAAGAACTATTTACTATGAATTTAATCAATTGAAAGATTCTTAATTTGTAAGCTAAATATAGTTAACTAACACACACCTAAAGCGTACATAGCATAAGTTAGCCAAAACATTATTTTTTCATAAGTGGTTTTTGTTCGTTCATGGTTACCTATTGCAATTGCGTCTCTTTTAATTTCATTTAATTTAGTTCCGTATTTAGTTAAATCCTCAATTGTTACATCAGGTGTCTCTATTGAATAAATTTTGGATAACTGAGGTTCATAATTGAATTATTGAATCATCTGGAAATTTGGTTGAAGTTATAATTAATCAATGGTATAAAAGTTTGATTATTGTCGTAATTGTACTTTTGTAAGAATTTAGTATGACACTATTAGAGACAACACTACATCCAGGTGCGATCCACAATATTTTTGTTCCGTTTATAATTTTATCTGTTACCTTATTATTGCACATAATTTAATAGTCTCAGGTTTAGGGGCCGAATATAACCATTGTCATTACTTTTAAATGTATCCAAATAGAAGTTTTTACACTAATCAGTTTAATATCACAATCATTTTCGCTTAAATTTACAGGTTCGTTTACAATTTTGCTCATACATGTGTCTTGTTTTTGAATAAAGTATTTTGGGATATCGTTTTACAGAATAAAGTGATTTGTGGGTTTTTACAAGTTTCTAAAAATATTTATCGCTAGGGGTATATAATAGTCTTTCATTATAGTAATTATATAATCGTTTGGATTTGATATATACAGCCAATAGATTACGTCTTATAATTTAGGAGCAGGAATTGCTCTGTATGCTTTATAATTTCCTATTTCTAAAATCGGTATTTTGATTACATAAACAAATCTATATCCTATACACGTATTGATACGTCACTTATTTCTAAATATTCAAAATAGTTGCCTTGATGAAGAGCAATTGGCATTCGTTTGCTCCCCTTTCGTCTCTTATCAATTTTATTGAACTCATAAGTAAATCTGGTGTTAATAATTGGGATTTATTGACCAATTTTGCAAAACTAATAGATGAACTATCATATTCACATTTCTACTAAACTCAATAGGGCTAACTCAATTTCTAAGCAAATATCTGTGATTACAGTATCCTTTTGAATGATATTTCAGTCTCTAAGATTTTTTGAATGTTTTTATCAATACTTGAAAATTAGAATTTATTTATTAAACTTTTCACTATATTCTCTAAAGAGGCTTTCAGTTTATGAATAGTTAATTGCAATATGTATGTTTGATTTCGAATAATTCACTTATTCTTTTATTATCCCTATGATAAGCATCAATTTCATTATGTAATAAGTTGCGTCATCTGACTCATAGTTCCGAATAGAATTTTGGAAAGTTGACCGACAAAATGAATAGACCTCTCTTTTCTCTAACTAGATTTGGAACTCCTATAGCAGAAAACAGTTTATACTTATCTTGTCTAAATGTCTCAAATTGATTACGTATTTTCTTTATCAGATTCGCTCAGTACAATTTCGTTACAAAACGTGTTGACCATGTTAGATCCTTTCATGATTTCGGATTCCTGGAATGTCAATTCATCCAAGTTGATATATGATACTACGTTGTAGGTCTCGTGGAAGAATCTTACGTCCCCCAAATACTCCATGTAGATATTTGGTAATACAGGAAAACCTGTTTCTCTGTAATTCCTTTATTACCATCAGAAAATTCAATCAGGAAAATTCTGAAACAAATTTATATTAGCGTATTTTAATCTATTTGCATGAACGATAATTTTTTTATTATTCTTTATTATCTCATAATGACGTCAGACGTCTTGTCAGATATTTGATATGGGCCCTTCCCATGGTAGATTGAGTGCATGTGTTTTATTGTTAGCTACACTTTCTTTCCGTAACCAAATTAAATCGCCCGGTTTGAATTCTTGAGGATACTCATTCTATCATATCTGTCCTTGGATCGTTGTTTACTCTCGGATATCATTTTCTTGCATTCATCTAGATTCTTTGATAACTTGCATTTTAATTCATTGAGATACTCAGTATATGGTATATTATGACGTTTCTTGACTGATGATACATCGCTTGCGTTCTGACCGAATACTAGTTCACAGGGTGTAAATTTAGTTCCTTCATGTTTCGATGTATTGTAATATAGTGTTGCAAAATGGATTACTTCGTCCCAGTTTTGAGCATTTTCATCACAGAAGTGTCGCAGAAAGTCTTTTAATACCTGATGACTACGTTCGAGGCTTCCGTTGCTTTGAGGGTGGAAACTTGTTGTCGTTATTTGTTTTATTCCCAACAATTTTTCGAAATTCTTCATTAATTCACTTGTAAGTTTGTTCCTTTGTCTGTTAAAATGTTTTGTGGTACTCCAAAATAGCTGACCCAATGTTTCAAAAATTCATTAATAACTGTAGCGGGCTGTGAAATTTTTTAAGGGTACGGCGACGAGATATTTTGTGAGCTGATCTTGCAAGGTCAAAAGGTATCTATTTTCCCCTGTTGTCGAAGGTAGAGGTCCACAATATCCATGGCAATTTTCGTATAAATCTGGTTGGTGTGTCGGTGATCACCATTGGCATTTTTGTTGGATGGCGATTGATTTTATTTTCGTTGACATGTTATACAATTTCTTACATAATTATCAACATCTTTCCTTAACGATTCCCAAAAATAGTTCTCTGCAATTCTGTAGTAGGTTTTCTTAATTCCCTCCATGTCCTCCAGTAAGGCTGTCATGGTTGTCTTTTAATATTTTCGGTATCTCTTCTTCTGTTGGAATCATTCTACGTTTATCATGAAGATAAATTGGTGATTTTCTTATTTCGAAATTCTTTTATCCAAATTTTTTCCAAAGCTTACTCGAAAAGCCACTTAACTGGATACATCCATCGTGATCAACGTGGAGTTCTCAAGTTCTTCATTAACTGCTATTTGTTTTATTTCTTGAATTTTTCTTTCAATTCTTCAATTTCTCCTTCTAAATTAATTCTCACAATAATGTGATATTCTTGGTTGTCCTCTTCAGAGTAGACTCTATGGGTGTGTGAATTTTCTCCTTCAATGAACGATACATCCACACTACCCTCAGGTATTGGATCATTCGTCAATATTATCTGTTTTCCTAGCTTCGCTCGTGAGGCTAATTCTGGTCTTTCTAAATCTTCTGTATTATCTTCCTTTCTTCCTCTACTTTTCTTTCTTTATTTTGTTCTATGTTTACTTCTATTCGTTTTCGTTTCTTATCATGAGTTACTGATTCCTCATTTTCTTCTTTTCTTTTTTGTTTGAGTTTCACTCAACTTCTTCCGTTTCCTAACTTGGTTTCTCTGATTCTTCTCGTTCTATTTCTTTCGTTTTTTACTAGTTGAATTTACATTCTTCTTCTTTCGGTACGCCAGTACCGGGTTTCTTGATAATGCATCTGCATTTGTATTCAAAACACCTTTCTTATAGACAATTTCATAATCATAATCTTCTAGCATGATTCTCCATCTGGCTAATCGTGAATGAGGATCTTTTAGATTCATTAACCAAACCAAAGGCCTATGGTCGGTTATTATTTTGAACTTGCGACCATACAAATATGGGCGAAAGTGTTTACACACCATACCACTGCTAATAATTCTTTTTCAATAGTTGAATAGCGTTGTTCGGCTGCATTGAGTACCCGACTTGTATAGACACTGGGGTGTTCCTTTTCCATTTTTTCTTGCGATAATATTCCACCTATTGCAACGCCAGATGCGTCAGTAGCTAAGTGAATTCCTTTGAAAAATCTGGGTATGCAAGGATTGGACTATTACATAATTCTTCTTTAAGAATTGTAAATGCTTTTTCTTGTTCTACTTCCCATACCCAAGGTGCATTCTTCTTTAGCAATTGTGGTCAATGGTTTAGCCTTTTTGCTGTAATCTTTGATAAATGTTTTCTATAGTAGCCTGAAAGTCCCAAAATTGTTTGATGTTTTTTATGTTTTTTTGGACGAGGAAATTCTCGAACACTTTTACCACTTCTCAGGATTAGGTTTTACACCATCCTTCGTAATGACGTGACCCAAAAACTGTAGTTCAGGTTTTAAATATTCACACTTGTCAGGCTGCAGTTTGAGGTTAACATCTCTCATTCTCTGTAGGAAGATACGTAATTTATTATTGTGTTCTTCCAAGGTTGATCCATATATGATGACATCATCCAAGTAAACAAAGCATACTTTTCCAATTAACCCTCTTAAAGCTTTATCCATATTCCTTGGAAGGTTGAAGGACTGTTTTTCAACCCGAATGGCATTCTGACAAATTCGTAGTGGCCTTGAGGAGTGCTAAAAGCCGTTTTATGTCGATGTTCTTTTCTCATCGGGATTTGGTGAAACCCGCTTGCTAAATCAAAAGCTGAAAAATAGCGAGCGTACCAAGCTGGTCTAAAATTTCTTCTATGTTTGGTATAGGATAAGCATCTGCGCGAGTTTTTTCGTTCAATTTTCGATAGTCTACTACAACTCGCCATTTCTGTTCCCTGAAGCGTCACTGTTCTTGGGGACAATCCACAAAGGTGAGTTATATGGAGAGTCCGAGTCTGTAATTAGTCCTTTTTCTTTCATTTCTTCACTTGTCTCGAAATTTCTTCAAGTTGTCCAGGTGGATATCGATATTGTTTAACAAAAACCGGTATTTTCGTCTGTTGTTTCAAGTGGATGATCTCCTAAATCTGTGCCTGGTAACGGATCTGCTGGCAAACAGTACACATCTTGATATGAATCTATTATTTCCCATATATTTTCTTTAGCTTTCTCGTCCAAAATATGATTTAGACGTGTATTTTCCTCTAAAAGTTTACTTCTCTCTATTGTGTAATTGTTTGATTCTCTATTCTCAATTTTCAACGTTTTTAATTCTGGTATTTTCCTATTAAAATTATTGTTCTTCGTTTCGCTAATATTATAGCATCTTCTTTCTCAAGAAATGGACGACCAGCAATACCGTCTTCTTCCAGGGGGAACTCGTTAGGAACTACGAGAAAAATGTGTTCAACGTTATCTATTTCAATTTTTACATTCCTGAGTACAATTCACAGGCGTAGCATTAATACCCGTTAGCTGCGCCCAGGTTTTCCTGACTGGTAGTCCGACAGTACACTTTAATTTGATGACGTTGACGGCTGCTCCTGTGTCTGCCAAGAACGAATAGTATCGCTGTCCGAATTGGCTGTTGATTCTGAGCATAAAGGTTGCTCCTGGGTTTCTTGAGTTCCTTGACATTCTGTGTATTTGATGGGATTGGGCACGGTTGGTTGTCGGCGCGACGGAAAATTTGCATTAGTAGGTTTTTGTGGGCAGTCTCGAATAAAATGGTCTAAACTGCCACATCCATGACATGGAAATCGCTTTTTTGTTTGCGCCAGATTTTTCTGCGTTTCATTATCGATGCTTTCGGGTTTCTATTCAATTTTTGTTAATAGGTTTTTTGTTTTCGTGATTCGAATTTTTATAAACCACGCGCGATATTTCTTCTTCTTCTTTCTCTGTTTCTAATGCTAAATTTTGAGCTTCTCGAATAGTTGTAGGTTTTCCAGCTTTGACGAATAATCTGACACTCGGCTTTAAACCACGAATGTACTGTATCAGTCCTTGTTTTTCATCATTTGCTAATATAACGGCGCGATCTCTTTTATCATAATCAACATTATTATTTATTGCTCTTTTAATATTAAGATGACATTCAGTGAATCGTTTATTGTAAAGGGTTACTTTTTCTGATCCTTGTTGACATTGGCTTCTCTCAAGAATAGCGATATCGTAAGATTTACACTCGCCAAAATTGTTACGTAAAACTTGATATAGATCATCTGACGATCGAATATCGTGCCCGTCGATAGCTTTCCGTGCGCCCTTAATAATCTTTTTTGAAATGATCAATCGAACAAATGTATTTCTTTGCTCCTCCGGCAAATCATCAATAATAGATTTTATTTCGAAAATAAATGTTTCGACTGCTATGTTATTGCCTTCGAATTCCGTAATTAATTCGAGTTGTTGTTTAGATTTTTTATATCAGTTGCCGTCGCGACGCTGTCTTGCGTTGTAGATGCGTGATCGACTGTATCGTGATTTGACGTGTGATTGTTAGCCGGTGCATTTATATTTTCTATTATTGCATGTAATGTAGTTAATTGATTCTGTAATGCTTGTACTGAATTTACGAGATCTGTAATTCGAGCTTCCATCGTGTTTTCTGTTACTTGAATTTTTCGATATTCGTTTAAATCTTCCGTAGACTCGTTAGAATCGTCCGTATTAAAATAATCGTATTTATTATTTTCTCTGTATTCCGAAAATGCGTTATCCGTCATATGTGTTTCCATATATAAGTAATTGTACTTACAGAAGTGTTGTTATTATCATTTTATTCTTTATCAATCCAAGCATTCAAATTTCGAACTGATTTGAGATACTACCGCTGCCACCCAATTTTGTTATGCCGTGGATAAATTCTAGGATTTCAGTCAATTTAAATACACAAAAATTTATTTTAAGTGATCACAAATTTATTGTCACTTTTAATATTAATTACACTTAAATGTTTAGCACTAAAATTATAGTTAACAACAGTACAGTTAATTAATCACTTCTATTTATTACTGAATATTCTAAACTTATTGACAATATTCTGATTCTTATTCTTCACATGAATCGAGAAAACTTTATTTATTTCTGTTTCTACTTCAATGATAGTTTCCTGTCGACTGCCTGAATAACAAAGATGAAAAAATATCAAAATACAAAAGTAGTGCTACTAATGTGTTACTGCGCTTGAGAAAAATAAGTAAGAGAGTTGCCATGAGTCTCGAGACACAGGCGTAATAATATTACAGTCAGCAAAAATTAAATACACGTATGGTGTGAGGTAGTCACGGCGTAACAATATATATGATTATCGGACCTAAAATTGACAAATTTTCTCTAACATTTAAAGCGCGTAGAACTTAAAAAATGCTCGCGCTGATAAATTCCGAGCTCGGAAAGACTTTTAAGGCTGGGCTGAAGTCAGAAAGTTTCCCGGAGTTGACTTTACGCCCTCACGTTGTGCGGCGAAAAGCCGAAGCTCGATATCAATTGAAATTGAGTAGGTAACAGAGAAATCGTTCGAAAAATGATAATTTTCAGGGATGCACTACAAAAAGGGAGCCTTAGGGTACCAAGAAATTTACAAATTTCAGAATAATCTGTTCCGAGCAAGACAGAGCACAAAATATATCTATCTATCTCCGTCTTATTTTTCAGAGAAGACTGCGAGTTCGAACAGTTGACGAGCAAGCACATTCCCCACCCTCTGTTACTAAGCCTGAAGCTTATGATATCTAAACGTAAAAAAGCAAATGAAAATATGCTGGCCCTGTAGTCAGAAAGTTCGACAGTGATTTTACCGAACGGTGTTCGATTCCAAATTGCGGCAAAATTTTTTTTTTATTTAAATTGCATGTAATTGCAATTTTATCATGCCAAAAATGAGTTTTAAATTTCAATTTTTATGTAAAATTTTTTTTTCAATTAATCAATGACAAATGAGAAAATATTTGAACAGGGCCATTAACCTTTTTTTGTACAAATACATTGATAATAGCCTTTTTTAACAACTTATTAATAATAAAAAATTGTTTAAACAATCCGCGGCGAGTTCCGATACTTCGCCGGCAAGCTCGACCCCCACTTTCTGTGCCCAAGCCTGTAGCTTATAATTTTCAAGCATCGTATATATAATTGGAACTATAATAGCTCAGTGGTTAGAGCCCCGACCTTTTATTGTGCTGGGCAGGGTTCGATCCCAGTCATAGGCAATTTTTTTTTCTGTTTCTTGTTCAAGTGACTTTATATACTTATAAATCAATTCATATATTTTATTACATTATTCTTCCAATTAATTACGAAAAAAAACTTGTTTTTCTGAAAATAAGCTGAGGGTGAGGAACGAGTTACTATGAATTCTCTTTTTTAGAAAATGTTGTCTTTAAAAGACACTATGAATTGATTTTGAACTTATACAAACAACCAATTATTGTATTTATATAAAATTTTAATGAAAAAAAAAATTGGCTATAACTGGGATCGAACCCTAATCGGTAAAATGAAAGCTTGGTGTTCTACCTACAGAGCTAACATATTATCTCTGACATCATGTTTATGTTTATAAATTGTATAATGCAGGCTTGAGTACGAAGGGTAGGGATAGAGTTTGCCGGCGAAGTGCCGGAAATTCCCGTGGATTATTTTAACTACTTCTAAATATTTCTAAACTGCTTAAAAGAAAGCTACGTTCATATAGCTATAGTAAAAAAAAGTGTTAATAACCCTGTTCATATGTTTTCCGACTCGACGTTGATAAATTACATAAATAATTGAGAAAAAAAAATCAAATCGTTAGTAAGAATTCATTTTAGCATGTTAATATTACAATTACATGCAAATCTAACAAATGAAAAAGAAAAAAAAAACTTTACCATGACTGGAATCGAACCCTGCCCATCAAAATAAATGACCGATGCGTTAACCACCGAGCTATTATGATTACAAAACATTCGTATATGCTCAAAAATTATAAGCTGCAGGCGGGAGCGTGACATCCGTCCCCAATAAGATGTCAGTCAAAGGCATTTTTACAATCTTTTAAATTTAAATCTTTAAATGTATAATCTTACTGATTGTTAATCAAATTCTGTGATGCCCAGATTTTTTATCTAATGATCATTTTAAAAATAAGCTTTATTCTTTTAATCTTTTAAAATTGGTTTTTTTTCATTTTCAATCATTTAATATTCAATCAAATTATAAAAATTTTTCTTTTTTTAATGTTTATCATTTCGTTGAACAGTCAACTTAAGAAATTAGGACTGGTAAGTTATCTTGCGTCGGTATAGTAGAAAAAAATTCAAAATGCTTATACAGAGAAAAGTCTTCTTTCTGGCTCATGTAATGTCATGTAATTCCTACTACATAAATAAGTATATTTAGGCTTATAATCTAATGATAATAACATTTTTATCTTAATGTTAGCGTAATAACGTAATCCAAGTGAAAAAAATTTGAAAACTGAATTATTAAAAAGTTGAAAAACTTCAAAAATAATGTCTGTCAGTATTATTCTCTCCTTTAATAAACATAAACAATTTTCGTGCAACGAAAAAAAAGTTTTATTACTTAAGTTTTTATAAAAATAAATCAGTATTTTTAATGAATACCTTAATTTACCTGAATTTAAATATAAATATAATATGAATATAAATTTATTAATAAATTTTCATATAAATCACTACTCAATTCAATTATTTTAAAATAAAATAATCAGGGTCAATTAAAGAATTCAAAAATCATTCCTGAAGTTATAAGTATAACTTTTATTTATATTTAAGAAAATTTACATTTGCGTGTATCTCTCTAACTTTGGTTATCTACACTTCCAAATTATGAGCCACGTTGTCTCAGCTCCCGTCGAATATTTGTGCGTTCAACTACTGCCTACAAATATTCTGACAATGTCATCCTATATATAAATTGATATTATAACAAATGTGTTTTAATATTTACCCAAAAAATTACTTTTTTGTGTTGAAACTAATTGTCGTGTGAACGAAATTGAGTAATAATAAAAATTTAATAGGATCTTAATTTTATTTCTCTTCAATATATAATTTATTTGTGTGAAAATTTATTTTGTTTTTAAAAAAATATGTCATTAATGAAAAAAGAGTTTGAAATAAAAATTATATTGAAAAAAAACCTGTTTAAAAAATTTCATTACACGATGGAAGAAACTAACTTCATTAGAAAAGTTAAACTAAGCGTAAATTAATGATACAAATAATATATTTTATTTTATTTATAATTACGATAATACTAGAAGACTGTGTTACTGATAGTCAATTAAAACACAAACTAACTGAAGAAATAGCAAGTAATTCAGTAACTTAAATGATTGATGAAACAAAAAAAGGAAATATATTGAAGAAAAATTCAATTTAAAAGTAAAGTATTTTTTTATTATTTTGAATTGTGTAATTGATATTGTAAAGAAATTAACTCAATATAACTTGATGTGGTATATCTCTAACGATAAAAAATATCGATATAAGTAATTGGTTTTGAAGAAAATTATGCTCCATTTCAAGAAGATCAATCTAATATTTATTTTTGGTAAGTAAAGTTGCTATTAAACAGTTCAAAATTTAAAATCATATAAGCATTTTTAATTTTTGATTGAAAACAGTGTAATTACTGTCATCTATTAGAAAACAGTGACACTAGTTGAATTTTTTTCTACTATACCGACGCAAGATAACTTACTAGTCCTAATTTCTTAAGTTGACTGCTCAACGAAATGATAAACATTAAAAAAAGAAAAATTTTTATAATTTGATTGAATATTAAATGATTGAAAATAAAAAAAAACCAATTTTGAAAGATTAAAAGAATAAAGCTTATTTTTAAAATGATCATTAAATAAAAAATCTGGGCATCATAGAATTTGGTTAACAATCAGTAAGATTATACATTTAAAGATTTAAATTTAAAAGATTGTAAAAATGCCTTTGACTGACATCTTATTGGGGACGGATGTCACGCTCCCCTGCAGGCTTGGGCATAGAGAGTGGGGGTAGAGCTTGTCAGCGAAGTGCCGGAACTCGCCACGGATTGTTTAAACTACTTTTCAATGTTGATAATAATATGATTAACTTGTTAATAACATAACATTGTTAATACATGTAAAGATGTATAAGTTGTTAAACACAGGCTATTATCAATGTATTTATACAAAAAGAAAGTTTATGGCTCTGTTCAAATATTTTTCGACTTAGCGTCAATAAATTCAATGAATAAAGAGAAAAAAAAATCAAATTGTTATAAAAGATTAATTATAGCATGTCAATATTATAATTACATGCTAATCTAACGAATAAAGTAGAAAAAAAAAATTGGTTATGACTGGGATCGAACCCTGCCCGGCAAAATAGAACTCTGACGCCCTAACCACATGGCCAGCATAATCTCGATATTGAGATAATGTATATTTGTTTTTATACTACATGCTTGGAAACGCCGACTTGGAATTGAGCTTCCTTATTAACATTTATACCTAATAAAAATGATAATAATGGATGAATATATGTATTTGAAGTTATTTGCAGGTATTATATTAATTAATGTTAAATGAGTATCATCATTTTTTTTTATCCTAACTGCAATAGTCATCAAAGTGTAGGGCATTGTAAAGTGATACACTATGTTTACATCACATACATATATTACCCGTACCCACACATACAGAATTTACTCGCCAAAATGCAGGGCACCATCAGTTCTGGATACGGATTGAGCATTTTTTCAATATGGATGACTGAGGTCATCTGCGAGCATAATGCTGTCACCTATCAGAATTTTTTCAAACTAATTTTCCGGAGAATATCATCTGGAATACAAGATTTCTAATTATTTCTAAATTATTCAATTTTATACTATGAATTGATTTTTTTAACATTCAGACAGGTGGCAAGGACTGACGCAAACACGAATTTTGGGCGAAAAACGTATAAAAATGAAATAATTAGTGATTTTTCATCTGAATGATGTGGCCGCCATCTTGAAATTTAAGCGCGGTAAGTCAATTCATAATTTTTTCATTATTCTTTCTAATTTTTTTGATAAAAATATTCACTATATACAAAAAATTGTTGTTTACGTCAGTCCGGCATTAATTCCTCTGTAATTTGGTACCTAATTTTATAGAAATAATTGTAAATTGGCGAAGAAATTAGAAATTTCCCGATCCCATGTATTTGGATAGGGGGAATCAGTCGCCTTTCTGACTTCAGCCCAGCCTTAAAGTAACCAGTATGAGCCCAAAACATCCCCTCTTCACTCACCGTATAGTGTCTTTGTCACACTTACGGTTGGAGTGAGTATTTTACTCGCACTTATGCTTTACAATACTCGGCGTGTGCGCAGAAGTTTTGTGTGAGTGCGAGTGAAGCAGCGAGATATGTATTGCTCTCTGTCGTACCCAACGGCGCCAGAAGAGGAAAAGCGCGCTCGGGGGCCGAAATATTGAAACCTGTATAACTTTTAACAGGTGAAAAATAGAGCAGAATTTTGCATAGATGAAGTGTTTACTTTTTAATTCTGCACATTTTGAGCCCAAAATCGGCCTGATCGGTGCATTTTAACCAAAATGAGAACGATTTAAATAATTCATTGTTAATAAAAATAATGAAGAAATTAATAAAAAAAAAAATTTTTCTCTGAAAATGTACTTTAATATCTCATTTTTCGAAATAAATCGCCACAAAGTGATATTTGTAGCGTTAAGTACTTTTTATTAATTTTCTTAGACGCAACTGAAGCTTTCGTCAATAGTGAAGCTTCAGTCGCGAATAACTTTTTATCTATCATAGATATAAAAGAAATTTCATATCTTCAGTATTTTTTTTATTAAAATTAAATTCTGAACAACTTTTATTTAAAACATTTTTTCATATCTATGATAGAAATCGAGAAATTCCCGATGGGGGGCGATTTTTCGCGATTTACTCCCCCCCCATGCGTGCCAAACATTTTTGACCTACGCCATCGTGTTCCTCGTGAAATTTCCGATCTAGTCATCTATAAATCATCACTTTGGCCGCAGCAAACCAAAATTATCCCGTTTCCCTCATTTGACTGGACTATAATTGCTACAACGTAGTGACTGGTTAATTAAGCGTCATCATTTCATCTATAAGAATTGTCAACATTCTTCATAAATGTAAATACTAATTTTATTATCGATTCATCTCTTTTGACACAATAATAATATTAATTACATTTATACAAAGTTATTCTATGTGATATGTATGCGTTTAAACCACAAAAAAATGATTGTATTTATAGGCAAATAATTACAAATTATAAATTAAATAATAAAAAATTATTATTACAAATTATTTTTAGACTGGCATGGTAATTTTTACCTTATTGGCATGGGAATTTTTCTACTGCGTTTGATATTTTTTACTCAGCCGATAAGTTGCACCCAGATCACCAGAAGGCATGGGAATTTTTCTATTTTAGGTCGGAAGGAATTTTAGGTCGGAAGGAACAACAATGAAAATTTTAAATTTAAAAAATTTCGACAACCAACAAACGCTGACATCGATGGGCAAACTTACGTATGGTTTCGCGAGATAAGACACATAAGTGCGTCAGTTTCAGGCCAGGTCTTGAAAACTATTGCACTTAATGAATGTAGGAAGAGCAATGGTTCACCACTTTTTAAAACAAGTGATGGTTGGTTACGCTGCTTTAAACACCGACATGAATTAAAATCAGTCAAGATTGATGGTGAAAAACTCTCCTATAACCTTGAAGGAAGTAAAAAACTTAAAACAGAATTTCGAAGTTTAATGATGATTGGTGGTGTCTCTCATCCCGATTGCATTCATATCTGTGATGAAACCAGTTCATATTGGAAGTTTTTACCAAAATGTGACAAGTTAGATTACAACTTGACCCTTCCTCATGAAAATGACAGTCGAACCTGGTGCCTGGAGGAAATGTCACCTGCTAAACATCAAGTGGGAGTTAAATGTTTCAGGGAAATCTACTTTACCTAACGGAGGGACCCGGCCAACAGACGTACACTCGGCGTTATTAATGCCTGGTCCATCAAAAACTTTGATACCATCCGAGCAATTATCGATGGAGTAGTTTTTTTTCAAACAGAGATTCTACATCTAAATTAATTTAGAAAGTTTATGATTAAATACCCTTTCAGTTAGTCCCTATAACAATAGAATATCCCGACTAAGAAATTTTCAGACCTTAATTTAAATAGTAACAAGAAAATTTAAATAATGATAATTATAATTTAATTATAAACTTAAGTTTATAATTACTATAATCAAACTAACATTAATGGTCACGATTATTTCGTGATGACTGAAAAGGTAAGTTTAGTATTATTATACCTAGCGTGGGTGATAGCGCGTTAGAATATTATTGTAATAATAATTGTAAAACTTGACTTCTTTCGGAAAACGGGAGTAGTATAACCCTCCACAACCTAGTACTATCTTGTTAGTAGATTATTCAAGTACAACACAGTCGGTCCCGACTCTGGGTCTAAATTTTGGCATTATTGTAAAAGCCATAAGAAGATTGTAAATTCCGCGTTATTTATAACGACTATATTTGTTTAATAAAGTCTTAGGTTAAGTACTAAGCGTGATTATACAATTAATTCAGTTGACTTTTGGCCAGAACCCCTTGTCCTAAGGATACCGACTGCATGCAATATTTTCTAGCAGGGAAGTCACGGCGGAGTAACTTCTTATTATCTGACGCAGTTTGGATTGAAGGCTCACACAGATCTCTCCTGGGATCTGTTTGTCTAGGAGTTTGGCGGCAAGGACAGCGCCCCGAGAGAGTAAATCCTCTCTGTATGCAGATAACTGTTTCCATTTCATTCCCGCCGCTAATTCAAAGTAATAAATTGATATTTTTCATTCTTTCGTTCATTCTTCTGCTGTTAATCCACTTGGTGCCAAAAGTTGTTGTCTGTTAGGTCAGACAGAGACAGGTGAGGCGCTCAAGAAATAATTGTTTGGTATAGAATAAAATATTGAGTAAGTTAATGAGAACGACTGACCTTCGGAACCTTTTTCATGTGTCCTAGAATATATCCCTTAAAACTAAGATAAATAAAAGTGATAAACAATATAAACCTACACCCCCTGTTTTCTCTATCTCCTTCTACAACAGAAACAATAAGCAGTAAAATTCTATCATTTTTAACTACGACACGATAGCTCAACCGCCATTCTGTCGGAGTTATCTCAAGAAAAAACATTTATTTGTTCGGAAGAAAAAAATGTATCGGGAAGGAAACAACCTAAGAGCCGACTGACTATAATGACATGTGTCAATGCTTCCGGAACCCATAAGATTTCATCATTTGTGATAGGAAAATCCAAGTAACCACATCTTGCTTGAAAATTCCTATTCAAAAAGACTAAATCCTATAGACTTTTTCAGAATTTGAATAGGAACATCATATTTAAATGGGGAAAGTTGAGAAATTTTCGCCACCCGAAAAAGTCTAATAGGATTATACAAATATGAATAAGTATAAAAATGGTAATCGTGGAACCTATAGGATTCCGAACTTTCCTACTCACACAACTGAATAGGATTATGAAGATTCTAAAAGGTAGTTAGTAGTTCTATAGGAAACGGAGAGTTTCTATAGGGCGAAATAAAAGATATTTGAATAAGAAACTAAGTAATTGAATAGGATAATGCGGCTTAGAAATTTTTTTTCAATATCTATCGAACCTCGATAGGATTCTGCATTATTCAATAGGTTTGACTTCTCTAACATATAATGGAATATAAATAGATGTCAATAGGGAAACACGACTTAATAAATTTTTTTCATCATATATTAAACCTCAATAGGATGTTGGAGAAGTCAAACCTATTAAAGAATGCAGAATCTTATTGAGGTTTGATGGATAATAAAGAAAAATAGGTCTGAGTACACTTTATCTGCATTAACACGACGTACTTCCCATTAGTAATTGTTTATAACAAATATAGAATAGTTATAAACAATGCCCAATTTTTAAGGGCCGCATATCATCATTGATAATTTTTTTTTCCGCAAACATCCGAATCTATGCAATACACGCATTATCTAATCGATAAGTACAATTTTCAATTGTTTATAACAAATTTTAATTGTTGTAAACAATGCGTAATTGTTAAGGGTCTCATTATAAATAATATGATTTTGACCAAAACATCCGAATTCATGTGATACACGCATTAGTTAACTCATTAATACGATTTTCAATTGTTTATTACGAATTTGAATAGTTATAAACAATGCGTGATTGTTGAAAGTGATATTTGGTTGTAAACAATAATGTCAATATCGACTTAATATTTAAATGAAATTGTTATTGTTTGGCATAAAAGTATTTTTGATAATATACATGTAATATACAAATATATATTTTTTTGTTATAAAAAAAAACAGCTTGACTGTATCTGTTTAAATTCCTTTCAGTTCTTCTTTATACTAATATCTTTCGAATAAATTTTGGTTAGGGTTGATATCTCGATCCGTTCTTAAGATATCAGAAACGGAAAAAATGCTGACGCTCATACAAACGTACATACATACATACGTACGTACGGAGAAGTCAAACCTATTAAAGAATGCAGAATCCTATTGAGGTTCGATTAATAATAAAAAAAAATTTCTAAGTCGTATTTTCATATTGATATCTATTCATATCCTATTGAATGTTGGAGAAGTCAAACCTATCAAAAAGTGCAAAATCCTATGGAGGTTTAATTAATTATTTAAATTATTTCTATGTCGTGTTTCCCTTTCGAATCCATTGATTTTCTATAGAAATTTTTTTAATGTTTTCCTTTTAAATAATATACAATCCTGTCATGGGACATTGGGATGAATATATAATTTCTGAGTTGCAATCTACCTGTCATATCTTCACAAATGACAATCGTTCTTTTTCTGCTTCAAAATACTTGCTAGGATGCAAACTTAATTAACGTTCAAATTATTTTAAATTTTCAACCCAAATAGATTAGGCGAAAGTCATATTTCCATGTATTAGAATATCGCCGTTGGCAACGCACTGGACTGTGGACCCGAGGATGCCAGGAACGAATCTCACCATAATCAGATTTTTTCGGACAAAGTTTTTAATGAATTTCATTCTAGGTGTATATTTAAACAACAAATTCGTTTAAACAAAGAACCTCTAGAGCGAATTAAAGTTTCCTTTCGTTTAAAAGAATTTTTTTTTGTGGTAATAAGATCCTATTGAAACGTTCAATAGGCTCACCCTTCATTTTATAGGAAATTCTGAGACAACAATATTTCCATTGAATTATATCAAATTCTATTAAAGCATCAAAAAGGAATTGCTTCTTTTCAATGGGGAAATTGTAATCTCACAAGTCCTATTAAATTCACTAAAATCCTATTCAAGAATCTAATAGGATTTTGCATTATTCTATAGGAAATTCTGAGACAACAATATTCCCATTGAATAGTTTCAAATCCTATTGGGAAGTTGAATAGGATTCAGCGTACCTCAATGGGACATCTGAATAGGATTCAAGCGATTTCTATAGGAAAAAAAAACCGTTCAATAGGATTCAATAGGAAATTTCTGATGTAATTTTCCTATTGAACTCCCTTCTCCCAATAGGATTGTTAAAGCAGGGTACTTACAAACAAATTCTTTTAAAAATTCTAATTGAAAAGTCTTCAGTTGGTTTCGACAAAGCTTATAAATTTCTTCAATGAACTGATTGTTTCAACTTCTGCAGCCAAGCATGGAATGAAGTTACATCAGAATATATAAAAAATTGTTAATGGAAAATTATTATTATCACTTCTATTTGATAAAAAACATTTTTGATCAGAAGAAATTACCGATTGGTTGAATTCTAATAAATATGAACAGTGCTAGGAAGCCTCATCTGATTTAGGAATTGACAATATTAACAAAGACATAATTAAAAATAAAGAGAATGACAACAGCGTTGATGATGAAAATGGTACTTCAATTCTTCCACGGCAAGTATATGATTCAATAAAACACCCCTGATAAAACAAACCGATAAAAACTTATTATTTCCGATAGATTCTGATCCACAATTCATAAGAATGAATAAGAAGGTAACGGGTCTATAAGAAGACCAAAAATGGTCTTATAACCATTCAACAAGAATTAATCAGAATTTATGAGAGTACAAAAACTTTTGGTGAATTTTATAAGTATATGTAAAAATGAATAAGAACAATATGATAAGTTTCAATAAGAAATAATAGGTAAATAATATTTTTTAATATCTGAATAAATTTTATAAGAATGTATCAGAAAAATATTACAAGATGCAATAAGAATCTAATGGTGAAAGTGATAATTTTTCCTTCTATCCAGTGTTATAAGATTTTGTAAAAACGAATACTATAAGACTTTATGAGAAGCAATAAGCAAATAATATTTCTCAATTTCTGAATTAATTTATAAAAAACTATTAGGCCGTTCTAAATAAGATTCTATAAGAACTTATGAGTGAGTGACGCCGTTTGATTTCCCATCCGAATGTATCTGATTCTATAAGATAAAGTATTATCAGACTGAATAAGGACTTATTGGTAGATAATTCTTATCTACAAATCAACTATTTCTATAATAAACTCTGGGACTGTGTTTCATAAGATGCTGTAATAGTTTATCAATTAATGATGCCATTTGATTCACCGTCTGATTCTGTACGATTTTTAAATAATATTACTTACATATTATTACTCCATTAATCTATTTTTTAAAACATTATTTATCAATAAAAAATTTACAAATAAAAAAAAAATGAGCTACGTAAATTTTACGGTACCACAACGAAATTTTGATTTTTTGTTGTACAAGTAAATTTTACGGTGCCACAGCGTAACTTTTTTGTGGGCTCACAGTACTTTCTCCTTTGCCTGTCATTTATGTCCGCATTACGAGAAAGCACCGTAATTATTATTTAAATTTATTAGAAAAATTATAAAAATTGTTTCTCAATGTACGGCTCGATTAAAGTAAATATCATTTAATTGAATAAGAATTTATTGGTAAAAAATTTTTATTAACATATTAACTTTTTCATAAGAAACAATCCGACCGTTTTTAATAAGATTCTACTTAATTTTCATTTTATACGCGGAGAATGCTGAACTAATGACGTCAGCTTTTCTTTCTTTCATTTTTATTATATAAACAAAACCCGGTCTTTCTATTATATAGGTTTTGTTTATATTACGATTTTTCTAAGCATGTTTATTGAGCTTAAAAACTCGCAATAAGGGCGGAGAGTGCGATTCTTAGTGCCTTAATTTCTCCTAATTTCTACAGTTTGCGAAATTAAAAAAAATGACTAAGGACTTCTTGTTTATAAATTTTATGCTCAATAATTTTAATTAAAAAAAAAATGTTTTTTTTTTAAATTTTGAACTTTACATGCATTTTTCGCGAAAACTGCAATAGATGCGAAAAAATGTTTTTCACAAAAGTTATAGATTTTAACATTTTCTATAACTTTTGTTTAAAACTTTTTTCTACATCTATAATAGTTTACGCAAAAAATATGAAAAACTGGCTTTCGGAGTAATGTTACCCCTTTTTCACCCTGAAGCTGGGTTCGCAACCCCCTCAAAACTATCCCTACTCCAATTTAACATGCCTAGGAATATTTTAGTCAAGTTTGACCGAGGTTGAAAAATTGCCATTTTAGGTCTAACTTGACTGGACTACAAGTAGTCCAAGACGAAAAGAGCATTTGTGCCAAATGTCATTGTTTGGAAATGATTTTTACTATTGTTTATTTATAATTGAAATTTAGCAAAGTGCATTTTTTGACCTTGTACTGCTTACGCAGCGAGAACCGTTCGTTTTTTTGGAAAAAAAGAAAACAAAGGACACCTTTGTTGTAGAAAATCGAATTCTCTACAAAAGAAGTCGGCGAAAGCATATACTTACCTGTTACAGGTAAAAAGGTGTAGCGCTCTGAACGCGCGCACCCAAAACTGATCATTTTGAGCGTTCCGGCGGAATGTGCTGTTGAGCGCCTTTATTGCAAATATCATATTGTAATTGACTGAACTGTGAAATGAATGTATGTACAACTATTTATGTAAAATGCAAATAACTATATAATGTATATTCACACAACTGTTAATAAATGTTTCATGTAACTATATTTTTTTGGTAATCATTATTTCAATTTAGTAATTACAGCAACTTACAAATGATATTTGCCGAAACTACCAGCGTACAGTCAATGCAACCAGAAAGAATAAGCTGAATCAACTACTTCATATGTATTCTATCAACTGTAATAATGTAGTTGATTCAACCATACAAACATGATAAATTAAATTATATTTTCGTAGTCACTGCGACCGTTTCTTAGTGGTACATCCAACTACTTCAGGATTGTTATCATAACAGTCGCTAATCATTGTAACAATAGAAAACGTATAGTCACGTTAACTACATTGTTGCTGTTGTGGCAACTAATTTTTTGTAATTGATAGAACGGTTTTTAAACAGTTGGCCTGACTAATTTTCATTTTATGATTTTTTTTGAACTTCTGTAAAATAGTTTTATCTATTATATTTTTGTAGTTACACCAACTACTGTTCGGTAGTTGACACAGCTTCGACCTATCAACTACTTCGAGGTAGTAGTCCTAACTACTTTCACGTTTTTGATGTTTTTTCAACTTCTTCAAAGTAGTTGGGAGAACCAGAAATTTCTCTGAGTGTATAAATTATTGCAAGACGTGCTTTGATGTGAAAGAGATATTGGGAAGAAACTCTATAGCGATTTACAAAATATTGACACTAAGTTATACAGTGAGTTTGAGAAATTCGTTTCAAGTAGATGTGAAAAATCTCCTCTGTATAAGTATTGAAATAATTTTTTAATTATGATACAATTGCTAAAAAATTTATTACGTGCAGATAGATCAAGATATTGGCATCTACAGTTAAAAAAGTGATACCAATATTTCATGTGATGAATTACACGAACTATGCTCGATGGGGATCAATTTTTATTCAGGACATTTTAACATTAAAAGAAACTCATCCAGGTACTTACAGAGAATTTTGTAAAGGAGCATTCACGGTGAAATTAACGAATTCATCATTTTCATCAACACCACCAGATCAATCATTAGAAAAGACAATCAATAGATCCAAAAAAAGTACACCAGGAATAATAGGCTCAACTCGAAAGAAGGAGTATGTGACTCGATGGGATCTGATATATCATGAAGAGTTGGCAATTACCAATCTTTTAAGAACTATTACGTGGGTTCGTGATGATAATGATGAGCTAAAAGACCACCGTGGTTGCTCCGAATCAATAAGTGAAAAATCAGAAGATATTGTCATGAAGATAATAGATTATAGAGAAATATACAAATCCATTCAATAAAAATGATACACCACTTATAAATATTGTCACACAAGAAGTATTTTCTAAAGAGTCCATCAATGATATTTTCAAAACTAGCTGCGAACTGTATAAAACATTTTGCAAGCAAAGAATGTCTGATAACGTCACAAAAAAGTTGAGTGATAGAATTTAATGACTACAATTTAACTCAACTTCATCGAAAAAATCACCGAATAGGGATAAAAAACAATCGGCGAGTTATTTAAAATCTATCCAAAATGCTCAAAGGATAATTGATTTGGCTAGAGAAAGAAGATATGATTTAAAAAAATTATTTTCTTTTGAATTAATACCAGATCATTATTTACTAACTGATAAAGGAGAGTTAAATTATCCGAATCCAGAAAATTCATTTATCGAAGCAGTCAGAATTGAACATCATATTGAAAATAAAGAAATGGAAATGGAATACTCAAATATAATAATTAATACATTGAGTACATTGAACAAAATTTCAATGAAAAATTTGAAAACATTTGGAGATCTCGGTATGGAATATATAAACCTTATCAGTACTCTAATCAAACCATCAGTGACTGCAATTGATTTTCTTACTGATTCACATAAAAATACGATTCCACGATTAACCAAACAATATTTCAGGTACATTGATTTTCTTCTCAAGTATCAGAATCATAATCAAATTTATACTTAATAATACTTTTCTCTTTTCAGTGTTGAAGGTGCATCTGTAGTTCTCCACAAAATTGATGACTCCGTTTTTATTCCTAAATCTACTTGGTTCACGGAAACAAATAGTTCGTTATTACAAAACTATTTAATAAGTTTTGTAATGAAAAACTATCAAATGTTTTGGCCTAATATTACAAATGTAAATAGTTTCGATGACGTAGATTGGATAGGAGGAAATGAGCATCAATTAGTAAAATCCATTAATAGTGCAGCAAATCAAAACCATAAAGTCATCTTGGTAATGGATGATAATCCTGACAATCTGCCACTATTAATGTACTATTGGTATAATTATTACAGCAAGCAAGGTCTTCAGGTAATACAATTTTAATAATATATTAGAAAATTATTGAAAGTTTGTAATTAAATGAAAATAAAGATTATAATCACATCAATAACAATGATTTTTAATTTTTTTTAGCAACTGTGGATCAATTACCAAGTAGGTAAACCACGGAAATTGTTAGGTGTCCATTTAATCTGCGAATATTATGAAGGATTGTGTCTACTATTTCCAGGTATACATAATTTGACAGGATCGAATTATACAAGCAGAATTGGAACGAAGCACAGTGTTTTAAAAATCAATCCAGTTCCATATTTATCAACATTCGCCACAGGTATTGTTAATTGTAAAGTTTTTTAATAATAGTAAAAAAAAAAAAACAATTACATGTCAAACTACAATTAACATTAATGTAGCACTTACAATGATTAATTTTCTCCGTAGATCTGAGTCAAATAGACGCTGAAATGGCCTTATCAGAGGAGTACTTAATTCAAATTTTGAAAAAAGGAAGTCAAATAGTTACATTTGATGAATTGAGGTATTCGCAATATCATCATGCAGCCAAGTGTACAATTACAGAGCTACCCCCAACAACTACCTCCATACAGAATCGTATCTTACAAGCGATCTATGTAACTTACTATCAGTTAAATATATTGAATGATGGAGTCATTCAATTGAATCCTTCAAATTTTGGATACGAACAAGTCGACAACGTATTGTCTCCCAAAAAAGGTTTACAATTTTTTCCCTCCCATTGGCAAGGCGAGTTTTGATTCGCTCAATTTCTTCATACGAAATACTTAATCGCATCCAATTAAAACTCTTAATTAAAGAAACACTTTTACAAGTGGAATGGATAGCAACTCCGACCATTGTTTGACGAGGAGTTTCTTTTTTTCCTTTATGCAAAATATAATATACAATTTGGAAGAGACTTTTCATTCTCAAATCGATAATTTTGTGGAAGTCTATAGATTTACCTGACTCTGTTAGATTATCGGCTGTTTCATTTGAACTATCAATTTGTTGATTCTCTTCAAAAGTATGTAATGATGAATCATGAAAATTGTAATTGAACAATTCTGAAAAAAACACCTTAATGTCATGAGGTATTTCAGCATCATTCCATGAGCTTTTAAGATCATTTTCATCACAAAATTTGTCACTAAGATTAAATTTGCAATTCCTAATGGAATTCTTAAGTATTGAAGCACTAATTTTCAATATGTTGACAGGAGAACTGGAAAGATTGATTACTTCATACAAGTCAATAGAGCGACTGAAGAAAATTGTTGGTTTATTGGATGTTTTAGGGGTGATGCATGTTAATTATTTATAATACAATTTATCAATCATTTTCTTAACATCTCTATTGTCAATAGATGTTTCATGGAATAAATCAATTTGATCTCGTACTTCAGATAATGAGTAAATGTGACCATTGTCGATATTGTGCATCATAGAATCGAAGACTTTACAAATTGCCACTGATTTAAGAAATGCCCCATTAACATTGATGTTACTCTTATCAACATGATCTGCATTAACACACTCCTGTCAGAACTACTGTCTGTTTTCATTAAGTCGCTACTGTCATTTCCTTTGCACTCTCTTTCGTATTTTGTGAAATAACTCAGAAAACAATTTTTGTGGTAATAAATATCAGCATTCCGTACATCTTCCATAGTTTTCAAATGAGCTACTCGTATTAAAACATCATCATTGAAAAAACGGGTGGCATCGAGAAATTTATTGATAGTCGATGTTGCACCAAGTTTTGATTTTTCATTTGGTTTCTTGAAACAAACTTTATCACACTCAATACAATTTATATTCAATCCATCTAACCGATTAATTTTAGTAGGTGGTTCATAAATCTCTGCTTGCGATTCCTGAGATGGTTTATTTTTTTGTTCAATTGCTCGTTTAATATTTTTTGCTAACGTGTAAGAACGGTAACATGTATTGTTTATATGATATGAAAATAATCCATTATCACACTCGCGGATTTTATTTGAGATGGTCGTATCACATCTTTCAGTTGCGGCTCTTCGAATCTTATCGCGTCCATTGTTTGTGCTAACGAGATTATCACTATTCCCACAGAGTATACATACGGGAACACAATCATTAATATTTACCTCACACGATATAACATTTGCGCTATCCATAATTATAAAAATAAAAAAAAAATTACCTCAACAATAAACAATTTAATTGAAAAGGCTCAAAAATTTGAAAACTTTTGATGCTCGGCAGAAAGCAAAGCTCGAAATACAAAAAGCACTAGTCGAAGTTTTTTGAAAAAATAAAATGTTAATGCTCAAAGAAGGAATATTTAGAACAAGTATAATAAAAATAGGTTTTAGCTGATTGGTCGAAAATATTCCGCAAAAAAATTTTGTGAAACGTGGTAGGAAAAATTTACAAGACCATCCAATATATGCATATAATAATAAATAAACAAAATACTACAAAAAAAGGAAATGCTTATTATACAATGAAGTATAACAATTGAATATAATAAAACTGTAAAAATCCATTTGAAAATAAGTTGAGATGTTGAGAAATAATAGAGAGGTAAATGGCTAAATAACCTTTAGAAGGAATTTAACATACTCTAATATAAATATAAAAATGAAAAATAATAAAAATATAAAAGTATTCATTTTTTACATGAATTTAAATGTAAGAAGGACGTCGATCGGTTAGCAGATAAGCAACTATGGACCTAACTAATAAGGCTGCATACAGGTAAATGCAATTAAGAGTTATATAAAGGCACGATAGTCAACAAAAATTTACATTCTTTGAAATGAAAGTGATGTTATGGATAATATTAGTGAGATACAATAATAAAAAATATTTTCTGGTTGACCTATGTTACTTGAAGGAAATTAACCAAGGAGTAACATGATTATAGGTAGCTGAAGAACATCTAAGACATGACTATAAGGCAGCAAACAAACCAAAAATGATTTGTCACCAATAAATTTCGAATTGTATCTTTTATGGACAGGTAATCTAAAACTACCCCAAAATTGAACTCTAAAGGTATGAAAATGATGATCGAAGGGAACCTGAAAATCCGAATGACACCTACACTGTATGCAGTGGCAATGAATGCGTCCCGCACATACAAAAAAAGGGTCAGCCATAGGCGCCGAGCGATATTTATGCCCAAAAATTAATTTTTGCTTCTAACTCCTGAAATAATGAAGTTAGATAAAAAAAGTCATTAGAAAAATTGTTTTTACAAGATGCACATTTTTTGTTGTATCTTCATTAGTTCAGATGAAAAAGCATAAATAAACATTAAATTGTTCATAACTAATGAACTAACCATGGTGAAAAAAATTAACTAACATATTTGTAATTAGCGAGCCAAAATCTACAAAAAATGCCAAATTTATCTCGTCTACCTTTATTTTAAAAAAATTGCATACAGCTCTTATGGTTAGCCTATGAACTACTCCTAAAATGGCAATCAAATGTTCAAAAATTGTTTAATAATACAGAAGCGCAAAGTTCAGAAAAAAGACGTTCTCATCAGTATAAAAAATCGAAAAATCAATTTTTTGAAAAAATTCCAACGGGAAAATGTCTAGAAAACGATTCTGAACATTCTAAATTTTTTGGAAATTTTTTAATGGATAATAAATTTTTTTTTTTTATATTAATTATTTAAAAAGGCACTCAACGGCACATTTCGCCGGAACGCTCAAAAAGGTCAGTTTTGGGTGCGCGCGTTCAGAGCGCTGCACCTTTTTACCTGTAACAGGTAAGTATATGCTTTCGCCGACTTCTTTTGTAGAGAATTCGATTTTCTACAACAAAGGTGTCCTTTGTTTTCTTTTTTTCCAAAAAAACGAACGGTTCTCGCTGCGTAAGCAGTACAAGGTCAAAAAATGCACTTTGCTAAATTTCAATTATAAATAAACAATAGTAAAAATCATTTCCAAACAATGACATTTGGCACAAATGTTCTTCTCGTCAATCTCTACGAGAAACCGCCATCAAAAAATTTTTTCAATCCTTCTAAAATTAATGCATACCAGCATACGGGCTTTTTATACTGCTCTTGCACTATAAGCACCATGAATAGTTTCACAAGGATTGAGCTTAACGATTATTACTCAAGTTATTTTCCTTCGAGTTTTCCTAAGATTTCGTTAAAATAGAAAGGGTTTCAAAGAATAGTTGAGGAAATCATCTTTTAGATATTTTATTGCTTTTGGAAAACCTACGTGGCGAAAAGCAATAAAATTTTTAAAAAAAGAGTACGTGACGTAGGAAGAGCGTTAGCTTTTCAAAAAGGGAAAGACCATGCGAAGGGACTTGTGCGTGCCTGAAGCAAGGGACTTCTAATTATGTCACATTCGACTAAATAAATATGTAAGGTTTGATGCATCAGTCGGTTGTCAAAAAAGTAAGATGGAGATCAGATCGTCGTGGAACATCTCTTGAAATCATAAGTCTTGTTTTGTCTTGAACATTGTATTGATAATATTTCAAAGTTTGTAAATTTTTGCATGAAGTTCATTTGATCGTCGAATTATTTTTAAATTGATATTTAAATTAATTCGCGAGTAAAAGTGAATAATTGCGCTGACTGGAGCATCGACTAAGGACCAATTAATTGTAATTCATCTCGACCAGAGTAGAAGAAATCATCTGTTGGTAACGTTTAAATTGTTGTTATAATTTTTCAATAATTTTCATTCAATAAAATTTTGTTATTGTTTTTATATAAATCACACATTTTTACTTTCCCTATCGAAGATCCCCTCATCCCTGTCTATTGGTCGAAAGGCTAGGACTAAAAAGGGGAACTTAAAGTCTCTAAGGTTAAGCATATGGTTTACATATTGACATCTTTAAAGAGGAAAAATACATAACAGTTTAATAATTATTATTATAAAAATTAAAACAACAAAAATGTTTTGGTACATAATAAAACTGTTTACATAACTATTCAATTTAAGTTATAAATTATCATATTCTGAAAGAGATCTGAGAAAGATCGTTATACATACCAATAAGGAATTCTTTTATATTCATACATCCTAAAATGTTTTAAGAATATTCCGTAAATGTTTTAATAATGTTTCCGAAAAATTCTAAAGCATTTAAAAAAATGTATTATCCCAAATTTCAGATCGATAGTTCTGCTCCGTCTTAAATGTGAAACGTTCCAAAGTTTGAACTTTTTAGTACCTTTATGGAACGTTTTTCTTACGTGGGTTTCATGAAATGAACACTGCGATTGACGTAATACATTTTTAAAAATTTAAACACACTAAGTCTGTTAAATGTTAAATACCATAAACAAACTATCGGTTTATAACAGATTTAAAAATATTTATCGTTGGTTTATAAACATGCTGAATTAAAATGATTTTATGCATGTGATTTTGACAGATCAAGATTTGAATGGAAATATTAAACGTCTTTTATATGGTACTAGACGTATACACTGAGAAAAAAATTTACTTCATACAAAAAGTATTTTATTCGAACATTAACATTGAAATTTCAAATAGTCGCAATGAAATATTTTTTCGAAATTATGAAAATTATATTTAAGTTCCTTTTATTGATTAAATAATGTTTATGTCGAAAGTACCACTGTTTTTCAAACAATTGATCGTTGCTCATTAACAAATGAACTTTTTGAAGTTTTTTTTTAACGGAAGCAACATTTACGTCAAACATGGAAACCAACTTGGCATTGATTAATTGTCGTTACTTTTTAAGATTAAAAAAAAACATGCAAATTTAATCGAGTTTGCCATAATGCATGTTTTGGTGAAATGAACCTCTATGGTATTTCTTTTTAAACTTTTGTTGTCATGTATTTGTCTCAGCCCTGGTAAATAAATTTGTAAAAATATACATTATACATATTTCAAATCAAAAATAATTCCCACTTATGAATGTGAGCAAGCGCATCATGTTTAAATATGAGTTTTCAGAATTGGGATTGGTTGATAGTCGGATCAATACAAAGTGTTTGATGACGTAAATCTCCTTATTTCAGTTTATTCGTCTACGTGATTGTTGTGTTTATTATAAATAGAACGTAGCAGATGGTTGATGTGTTAACGAAATTCCTATCATAAGATTAGTTGACTAAAAAATGAATTATTTTAAATAATGAAAATGAAAGATGTTAACGAAGCGAGTGAAAATGATTTTTGAATGATCAAAGTATCTCTATATTTTACTAGTAAAGTCTTTTCGTACATTGAGGAAGTATTCATAAGCTCAATACCCCACCAGTCGGGAAAGTCGAGGAGAATCGAATAAGCCCGAAGTAGACACTCGTAAGCTTTTTTGAGGATAAACCAGTGTTCGTGCATTTGAGCACCTTTAAGAAGTATGGTGAGGTGATTTTATATCTTTTCATTTGAAAACGGAATATTTACGTGTAATTATAACGTTTTTCCGATGCTTAATTATTCTACGAATAATATTCTTTTACAAACATCAATACTAAATGAACGTCTGACTAACCTAAATAATATTAATACTTGAAAAAATCTATAAAAATATTAAAGAAACAAGTGAACTTATTTTAAGGGTAACTCTTAAGTATACTAATAAGTTAAAGAAACAACAATAATATTAGTATTAATGCCAGTGTTTAACAGTTTGAAGAATTTAGTGACAAAAATAAAGAGAAGTTTAAATGATTTGTTTGATGTAGATGGAAAAAATGGATGAGTAGAAAAGGTCATTCAAAAGGGGTCTCTCGGATCACTTCTCATACATCAGGGTGGAGACTTTTTTCAATCTCACCAACAATATTGATAATTATGAATACTTTGTATAGCATAGACTTTTTTTTAATAATAATCTTTAAATACCTGTGAATGCATTGTGATTGAACAAAAGTGGTTGTTTTGAAAAATAAAAAGATTACTACGTAAATTAAACGAAAATTCGTATGAATTTTTTTATTGCAGTGCTTTAATTAGTGCAATAGTGTATAATGAGAACAAATGTCAATTAGAAACAAGTTGATAAAATGATTAGTGGTTTACTATCGACAAACATCTGTTTCAGAAACACAATCGTGACCTGATTTTATTTCTGACGTTACTTTATTATTTTATTTGAAAAAAAGCATTCGCTCTTTATTCTTAATTGCTTATTATTTCTTTATTATTTTATCATTTTTTTTTCTAATACGAATATTAATAATAAGATGAATAGAAATAATAATTTAAGTGGAGGGTTTAGGGCGATGGCCAGTTGTAATACCTGACGAGTGCAACCATCTTATTAATAATAATCATGAAAAAACTCTTTTACTTAATGATTTAGTGATCATGATTGATAGTGTGAATAAAAATGACCAAAAGCAAAAATTCTATACTGATTTTAACTTTTTTTATGACAGTAATAATAATGGTGTCGAGTTAAATTTTTGCAACAACAGCAGTAACATGTATGATGGAATAGTTTTCATTAACTCGAATAATCAATGGAACTTTAAAATAAATGGAGTTAAACTTCTTGAGTACAGACGAGGTCATTTTAGTTCTGCTAATAATAAAAATATATTGAATGGTTGTTTGTGGGCTTATTATTGGCCACTTACCGGCAGATGACTCTTTTACGAACGAAACAATTCATAGCCTTAGACGATTCTATATTTTATTTATTACTAGAGTATAGTATACCAATCAATTTATTGTTGTATACATTAACCAATCGTTTATTTTTGGAGTTGCATAATTTGTGGAGTTTTATTATTTATGCAACACTATCATCTTGGCCGAATCATGATGGCCGACTTGCCTGATATGTCACATCTTACCCCTGAGGAAAGACGTATTATTGAAGGGGTGATGATGCGACAAAAGCAAGAGGAGGAACGTGAGAATGAAATCATGAGGTATTTAATAATATATATTTATTATAATCCTAAGTTTAAATTGAAAGTTTTTATGGTCTTGAGATGTTTATCTGTCATTTGTAATCAAAATATATGTTTTAATTGTTTTGAATCATTTGGAATAATTTCATTGACACCTTAAATTACCTTCATTATTTATTTAGTTGATATTTAATATTTAAAGGATAAGTCAATTTCACTTCTTATGCTTCAAATGATCTGGAAAAAAATCAAATTAGTTTTTGACACTACATTCTTTCATTAGTTATTACAAACATATACTTTATCAATATTTAAAATGAAGTCATAACTTTATTTTTAGTTATTTGATAAAAAAAAAAATTGGTTTGAATCGCTTAATTCATAAACAAATTACATTAAATTCTGAATGTCAGAAAAGTAAAAAAGGCTTTTCTTATTTTTTCTCTATATATATCCGAGGTAAGTTTTCGATTATAAACAAATTGAGAAAACAACTTTGTTCTGTCAATCTTATCAGAAATACATGAATATTTCTATTTTAATGCTTAAATATTAAAAAAAACAAAATTGAAATGAAATCTACATGATAACATTATTATGATTGTGAAGATAATTAATTTCATAAAAGTTCTTGATAGTTGTTTCATTTCATTTATTTATTATAAGGTCATCAATTCAATTTAATATAAAATGGAAAAAAATGTTAATTTCAATAATCTGTTGAGTTTCATTACAACTTGTTTTTAATTTAATATTAATTATTTATTCAATTTTTTATTTGATAATAATTCTCAGTGTTTTAGCGTGAAATACCGAGAGTAAATAATACAAAACGGAATATCTATATTATCGATTGAATATTAGTATCTGAGTTTCAGGTCGGTAACATGGAAATCAACAAAACTAAATTGTATCAAACATATCAAGACGTAATAGTAGTTTGGAATTTTTAGGTCTTTTAATTTATTGATCTTACCGATTGTTCGCAAACGGGAATTCTTTTTAAATTAATTTAGATTTTGAAACGAAAACTTTATCTGAAAATTTTGATTCCGGCTCTCAGTTTCAAAAATATTCAATCTGAAAAATATTCGATGAAATTCTGAATAGAAATCCTCTTGATCTAAAATCATTACAGATTTTCCATTTTTTTCACAATAATAATCAAAGTTCTAAACGACTTTCAAATTTTATCTTAAATTTCCAATTATCAACTAAAAGTTGAATTTATTCATTCCAATTTATTGAAAAATTATACGTAAAGAAATAATATTGCAATTATCTAAAATAAAATATTTTTTTGTATGCATAATATTAAAGTGTTCTGAAGGTAAGAAAAAAAGATCATCATTTAATATAATTTTACGAAAGTATATAACAACATAATTTGAATTGACGAAATAAGAGATACTTGAAATAATTTCGAATTTTCCATTTTCTATTTCAATTATAGAATCATTTTCCTTCTTACACTCATGGTAATATTCTGATACACCACAGATATCTTTGTTAATTTTTCGAGTAAATTTCTTACAGTTCCTCAGTGAATCAATTAGATTTTGTTTCATTTCATTTAACTTATAATTACTTGTTTAACTCTTTTCTAAATGTTTTTAAGGTTTAAGTGAGTTTTAACTAGTATTTTCATCATCAAAAACAGCCCCCACCTTCTGGGCTGTACAAAAATGTGCGCCAAACATAAATAACGTCAATGACGTAGTTACAAAAAGTCCTAAGATTATTAAACGCCAATTATTTAAATCTACAAATCAACAATATTTAAAATGAATTATTTTCTTCGGTTTTTTTTTTTGAAAAAAAATTTAGTACGTTTAATGACACAATAAACATAACAACCAAAAACTTGGCGTGACTGTTAAGATTTTATAAAAGCATGAAATTGTGAAAATATTGAAAATATTTAAGCCAATTAATAAATAACAGTCACGCCAAGTTTTTGGTTGTTATGTTTATTGTGTCATTAAACGTACTAAATTTTTTTTCAAAAAAAAAACCGAAGAAAATAATTCATTTTAAATATTGTTGATTTGTAGATTTAAATAATTGGCGTTTAATAATCTTAGGACTTTTTGTAACTACGTCATTGACGTTATTTATGTTTGGCGCACATTTTTGTACAGCCCAGAAGGTGGGGGCTGTTTTTGATGAGATTCCACCATTTTTTGTACATATTAACTGAAAAGGAATTTAAAAAAAAAAATAAATCTGTTCAGAAAATATTTTAATTATTTGTATATTCGCGCTCGAGCTAAATTAACTTGTTACCAACTTTATAATTTGTTAGTGAGAGAATAGCAATCAAAAAATCTGATCACCAACTTGATAAAAAAAAACGTATGATTGCTCCATGAATAAACTCTCATTTTACTCAGTTTTTGCGCAACGAAATTTTTTCAATTTCGTATATTATGAATAAAGTAATGATAATACTTTATAGTATGCTTAATCGAAAGTTAACGATCGCTTTCCGAGCAAATTCTTAATTTCAGCCTATGTTTATGTTATAATAAGAAAAAAATTGTAAATTTAAAAATCATAATCTGCAAAAATCATCTCATAATTTGTATAGAGACACGGTAGTGCCTCGTCGTGACGTAAGGGCTAAATGGCGGCAATTTATGTTTGGCGCACGAGACACTACCGTATCTTTTGATATTACAGATAAAATTTGTATTGTGTTGTGTACTGTTATTTCATGATATAAAACCAAAAAAGAAAATTTATTAAATAAATATCCATATTATGGATCGATCTAATACTCTCTAAAGTATCAAAATTGTAGTTTTACATTAAATATTTATTTGCTCTGAAATTCTCTGAAACGCTTTGAAAATTTCGAATCCTTATTTCATATTATACTTCTATTTGCTCTAAAACTGTTCGAAACTAAAAAATTTAAGTTTAATATTTCATTCAGATTTACTGTGAAATACTCTGAAATTTTTGCTCCAAGTGTGATATACAATTTCGATTTATTCTGAAACATTTAGAAAATATCTGATATTTATAAATTTAGTTCTCTAATCTTATTTTATGTATTTCAAATCACTCTGGAAAATTCATGCATCTTCAAATTTTATTATCTGATTATTTCTTATTTACTCTGAAACTCTCTAGAAATATGTTCTAAATATGACAATGTTTCAAGATATTTCTGAAAGATTCTAGAGTTTTCAGATTAAATATCAAAGTTTTCAGATATTTTTAGACTTTTTCAAAGAAATATTTCTGCACGAAAATCGTTGATCACACTTTATGACTATTATTTTTAAAAATTTTGATTTTTAGCTCAAAGGTCATCATAATTTTTAATTGTATTATTATTATTTATGAGAATAGTAACATGTCAAAGTTGCCATGACCAAGGGATTCTAGGGCCCGACCAAACGTAATTATATTGCAGTACCCATCACTCTCGTATTCGAGCCAGGATCGCAATCGATCCAAACTTTAAAATATCGTTATTATCATTATTGACAAGATTATAAAAACGCTGCTTTATTTATTCACACCACTATAATAATATGTATAAAAATAGCAGTTTATATGTTATTTTAGAGATAATACAGTAAGAATAATCCGAAAATAGTCCAAACAAATTTTATTGAATCGTATCGGTTATACAAAAAAGACCTGTATAATAAATTGAATAATAAAGAATTTGGTCATTGTTTTTCATTGGTTTCAAGTCCAAATTTCAAAAATGAAGTGAAAAACGGTATAATTTTTTATAGTGTATATTGTACAGAATATATATCAATGTACTTAAATAATCTTCCACAATTGCGATAGTAAAAAATGACTAGACCAATTTTGTTGAAAACCTAATCAGTTCTAAGTTGCGACATTATGCGTTGAATGCAATTGGTCCCGCGTCGATATCATTTTTTGTTATCGAGATAATCGAGGTAAAAAATTATTTCAAACGCATATACGTACATCCGCACATACGTACTTAGACACACAGACGTCCACTAAAAAATGGTCGTATCCTACTCTGGAGACCTTAAAATGTGGAAGGCTCGAATACACAATTTATTTTCAGTAAATAAATATGTATTCAGCCGTATTCAAGTATGGGATTTAAATATAATGAAATTATTTTCTCAGTGTACCCAGCAATATCTTCTTCGGAAAAATAACTAGCATCGTTCAATGAAATGAATCACTATCTGGGTCAAGTCATGATTTAAAAATTATTACCAAATCATTATTTATGATTAATAAACCTAAAATAGTAAATAATGATAGATTTCAATATTTTACATTGTACAAATAATTAGGTATAGTAATTATGTACTCTTTTATGTGATCATCAAATCCAATTGTTGAACAGTTTTTATATGTAGAAAAAACATCATTTTTGCTATTTAAAATTATAATTGTAATGACTCCAAAACAAGGATTACTTAAACGATAATTACTAAGATAGAAAACATAACTAGGCTTGAAATAAGACCCATTAATTTTGTTGAGATGACAATTTCACAGTTTTGAATAAGACTGTACTAATAAGTGAGAGAGAGAGAGAGAGAGAGAGAGAGAGAGAGAGAGAAGTAAAGAGCTCTCTATCATATGTCTGTAAGTTTGTATCAAGACAGTCGTAATTGTCGATAAGCAATTAAGTCAGTGTTCTAATAAATGTAATAGAAACAAGTAGAGTGTAAAAATTATTTTCTTCACCATTCTCCTCTATTCCCACACTTATTTTATCAAATTTTAACCTATGAAACAGTGCAAATATGATGATCAAAGTAAGATGGAATTGTAATTTATTATTATTTGTTATGTTTAAAGATCTACCATACTTGATTGTTGTTTGTATGCCCCTTTGGCTGAAAAATCTATGACTGAGGTATAACCAATAAATGGGAATGACACCTCGTGTGTCATCTAACCAGCTTGCAATCAATTAAATCAATATGTAATTAGGCCCACTAAGATGTGTTAACTATAATTAAATGATATGTTAATATAAATTATTATAAATTAATAGTTGCTTTCAAAAAAGTAACCGGGAAAATTCGATTTGATAATGACAACTAAATATATTTTTGACAGAATTAGAATATAATATTGGAATTAAGAGATCGATGCGTTCAATCAATTCTTTAATTGAATTGAATCCAAATACTCTTTTAATTCTATCAACTGTATATTATTTACAAAATTTAAATCTATAATTACTACAATTACACTGAGAAAAGAGATTATTTATAATAAATAAGATTTGTTTGTAGTTAAAAAATGGCATAGTTGATAATGGCGAAATAAATATTTAGTTATTATTAACAATTCCCATATCTGATGATTTGAATTGTATCAAAGTTTTATTTGTTGACAATAAACGAATAATTGCATTGTATTGAATTATAAATCAAATTAATTCAACATTATCCCTAGTAGGAACACACAGCAGAGCTATTATTGGACTAATATTGGGATTGGCAGGGAGTTATTATCCAGCAATGATTCTGTACTCAGCCATGACTGGATGATAACTTCATTTACTGGCAAAACTGGCATACCCTACTAGGGATAGCCAATTACGCAAAACGAGTATTAATCTAAAAAAGAATGACATAAGTTTGGGCTAATAAAATAAATCTTTGAGAAAAATAATTGCAAGAATCATCTCATAAAACAATATTTCTATATATTATTAAAAATATTTAATTGAATAAATATAGAAGCTAAAGCAATCTGTTACATGGTTACATAAAATAAATTATTTTACTTTTCGAAATAATGTGCAGATGTTTGGAATGTCGGTTAACAATAAAGAAACGTATTTTTTGATAACATCAGATATTATGTTGGTAAAAATAAATCAATATTTAATATGAAAATATGCTCTTTAGAATCAATTTTGTCAGGAGACGAACGAAATCTGCACGATATTTCAAATAAGTTACTTTGTTTTTGAATCAATTTTCAATTTTCATTGAAAACATATCTTAGCAATTCATAATAAATTGAGCATTAATTTAATTGTTTTCTTAATAATTTGCAGGATATAAATATTAATACCGAATAAATTATTAAACAACAAAATTATAGATAAAACAATTCTTTATTGTAAATCTTTGCAACTTATAATTTTGGTACCGTTTGGTGTAACATGAATTTTTACAGGCCTTACATAAAAATTATTATTTATATTAAATAATCTAGTTTTAACATGAATATTTGGCAGTACAATTTCATATCCTTTTTGATGATCACTAAAGCCAATATTATAGCATTCTTTATAAACTAAGAAAATCGTACAGTCTTTACTCATAATAATACTTATAATTATATCAAACATTGGATCATTAAAATCATGATTTTTTACGTATACAACAAAGTCAGGTTTATATATTGTTTCGTTGATTTTTACCCACGAAACTGTACAAGCTTCTGCACTTATACGTGATGAAAATGTTGATTCATAATTATCAGAAATTTCTAACATCTGACCGTATTCAATTTTTGGTTCAAGTTCCTTCTGACTTAAAATTATGTAACATACTTGTAATTGCATTTTTAATGCTAGGGTTAAAAACAGTTTATTTTACACCTACTTCTACATCTTTGTTTGGGAACTTGCAAAAATTTAATTCACACAAATTTTTATTTATTCAACGATTAGCAGATATTATATTCAGTCTGAAGATGTTAATCTTACCACCAAATGTAATTTACTATTGAGAGGAACTTTAATTAATCATTGACGAATTTGGCATGTTAACTATGAATAAATTCACATTGAAGAGAATATGTCTATTTTGTAATTATAACTCTTTCATAAATTTCAAAGTAAATAATTTTATTTATCGGAAATAGTACTGATTATTTTATTTCCTGATTAATTTTCTTCAATGAAACGTAATTTTTCCTAATATTTCAAACTTTTCACAGTTTCCCGGAAAATGAGATTCATTTGTGATGAATAAGTACCACAAATAAATGTTCTTTTTATTTTAAGTATTCATCTTATGGAATGTAATTCTGCTATTTCATAAAATTTACTAAATTTATTAATAGTTACTAAATATTCAAAAAAATATTGCCAATAAATATATATAATATATATAATTGATAATATTTATGCTTTTTAACTGTCTTCAATATTTATTAATAACATTTATCAATAATTAACAAATACTTGGATAAATCTTTACACTAAATCCGCTTAGTTATTATAACTCAACTTTTCTGTCAGTGTACAAATTTTTGAATATTACATTTAATGTAATCTTTTGTCCGTAAAAACTTCCAACCCCTCACCACTACCATCCTACCTTCTATGCACTTCTTTACTCTGTTCTAAATAACAAAAACTAATTTTTTTCAATATACCTATCAAAACATGTCTTCTTTACCGAAAGCTGAACTGACAAATTCTTTTTTCTCAACATAACTCTGTACATGTTTGTGCCTTGCTTAAACATTTCCATTAAGAAAGCTGGGGAAGACGATTCTCGAAAATGGAAATTGAGAGCCATAAAATTACTTCATGCTTCGAAGTGCTGGTAAGAAGTAAGACCTGCTCATTAGAGACTAAGAATCAGCAAATTAGAGGTGTCTAGCTGTACTTTTTTTTGTGTTCTCAGCATTGTATTGATCAAAGAGTGATATTCTAATAGCAAATATCGTGATGAGAAAATATTTTCCGAGTTACATTATCTTCTTTAATGTGTTTATTTCTCAAAGAAACTTGAAAAAAACAAACTTCTAAAAACTCTCGAATTCTATACATTTATTTAATATTTTTCCTTTACCAAGAAGAAAGTTACTTACTATGTTATATAAATAAATACTGACTCGCATTGTTTATGACAATTGAATTTGTTATAAACAATTGAAAACAAAATCAAGGCAATTTATTAGAGATCACGTAACGCGTAATTTTTTCCTGCACTAAAGAAAGTTACCAATTGTGTAACATGAATGAAAATATACTCTATTTGTTTATGACTATCGAATGAAATTACAAAAGTCCTAAAATCATTAAACGCCAATTATTTAAATCTAACAAGGAAACCTCGCGAAGTGGTCACCGTCGATCTAGTTGACGCTTCTACACGGAGAAAAAATTCCAATAAAAATTACCGTGCTCAGCACAACAATCCACGCGCAAATGTCAATTCCCTAAAAAATTAAGACAACCTTCAAAGAAAAATTAGTAATCCTTTTAAAATTTTTATTATAGATTCAATATTTATTAAGAAGAGTAAAAGTAAAAATTCTTATGCAGCACGGTAATATTCGATAAATATTAATTTTTATTCAAACTTTAAACAAAAATTAGTAAGTGACTAGAAAAAAATGAGAATCTGTATATAATTTATTATGATCCGTGTGGTAGGAAAAATTCGGGTGCTCTCCTATAATTTTTTCTATTCTCGAGAGTTTCCGTGCTGGGTCGGGAATCTTCGAATTATCGGTCCAACACAATCTTTCTTTGTATTGTAAGACCGTTCACACAATCAAAAACATAAGCCGTAAAACGTACAATTTAAGACGTACGCGTGCATACTAACATCATAATAAGTTAAAAATTGGTTTGTACGCATGCGTACATCTTACGGCTTTTGTTTTTGATTGTGTGAACACCCTCAGTGCTATAGTTACTTTTTCCATATTGTAAACAAAGATGACATTCATATTTTTCGTTACGATTCAATATTGGCGGCAACACGTTATATCTTAACAATTTATGATAAGCTTAAACGGATTGACGCGGTGGACTCATGGGTAAGCGTCAGCTTGACACACGATGGGTCGCGGGTTCGAGTCCCGGCCGAGACAAAAGTCATTTATATGATTTTTCTCGGGCCACCGTGAGCGGGAGAGGAAGATCTCTTCGGAGAGCCGGGTGGTTGTATCGACGACACAGGTTTTCTGCGTAAGATCCCGATCGTAGGGATAGGGGGGGGGCAGTATTGTAAAACGTGTGCCGTATTTCATTCCAACGAATTAATTAGTTAAGAAAGTTAATTATCAATGAACCTAATTTATTTATTTATTTGTTTATATAACCAAAAAAATTATCACTAAACTTAAATAAAATTGTTTGCCGGTTACGTAGTTATCACAGCTAACGTTACTAAATTTTCAGGTGCTGTGGAACACTAAATTTTCTGGTGCTGCCAAAGTAATTTTCAAAAAACTGAATGATACATTTTCTTATGTAACTTATAATTTTTGTATGTTGATCATTACTTTTTACTTTTCAGTAAGTTTGAACTCACATTCTTGAGCAGCACGGTAATTTTTGTATGGATTTTTAAATAAAAATTAACGGAATTTTTTCTCCGTGTATATAATAGTTTACGTCGAGAATAATGAACCACGTATTTTTTTTCTCTGTGGACAAACTTTTTGAAGGGGTAAAAATCATCCCCAAAGTTGACACCCTATAAAGGTGATTTTTAATTTTCACATATTTCTAATCGAAATTTTCTAAAACGACCTTATACGTTAAAAATAACATAAAAAAATGATGAAGAATATCTTTATTTACATATTTATAAAACTTGCAGATATACATTTTTTTTTTTATTAAAACAAACAAAAAATCTATGACTCAAAAACTATTAATTATTAACTTTCCATTAGGAAATTATTGTAATTGGGTTGATTGGTGAAATTTGAATTTTCATTAAATCTCCACGTTTCAAGATATTTGCAAGCATACTGACATATTTTTAGAATGATGTATGTATGTATGTAACAATATGAATTTGTTATGAACAATTAAAAATTGTATTTATCGATTAACTGATGCGTATATCACATGGATTTGGATGCTGACAACAAAAAAATATGATTAATGATTAGATATGACTTTTAACAATTATGCATTGTTTATAACAATATAAATTTGTTATAAACAATTACTAATGGGAAGTTCGTTGTGTTAGCACAAAGTGTGCTCAGACCAATTTTTTTTTAATAAGACCAATTTCAATCAAAAGAGCATAAAAAATTACAAGATACGTGTCTTTGCAATTTTTAAAATGACATTAATGACAGTAAACAGAATTGCAATTTAACAATTTTTAATTGTTATTGATTAATTATTTATCGTCACAATAATCACCGAATAAAATACGTCGTAATTAGGGACTGAGTAGTTTATAATTAGTCAAAATGTAATTTTTGTTATTGTCATGTGGGCAAACAATTCTTATCGCAGTCACTGATAAACTATTTTCAAGGAAAATTATTTCTGTAATTGTAATTCACGGATTATTCAATGCTAGCATTTTGAACGAATGTGACATATTTTAATCATTTAAAAAATTGTAACATTATTTTTTCGCATTAATCTTTAATACTGTAGTAAATGGATATTTTTGCATTTTGTATTCATTTTAATTTTGGTTAATAGTCATTATTTTATATTCTAAAAATTGTGTAACACTCAACAGTTTAAAATAAAAGTTAACCCCCTTAATGTTATTTGGTTACGTTTAACAACATTTCAAACTATGAAAATTATAGAGACACCTGTAAATGATACTGAAATACAATTGAAGAATCACTTTGAACAAATATTATTGAATGCAATGAATAGGTATACTGATATCAAAATGATGGAGGAGAATTTATTGCATTTTGAAGAACCATATAAGGACTGGAAACCAGAAATCATTAAAAAGATTGAAGATCGTAAAATATCAAAACAAACATCAGAAGTGTTCGTTAACGATGTAAAATCGAAACTTCAATCATATGGTTTAGACAACATATATGTATAATTCTGATCAAAGTGGCTTTCAATTAGAAGTACATTTAGAGACGACTTTAGCTCCAGAACGAGAAAAAAAAATAGAGTGCACAGTTCAATCAGTTTCTTCGACAACTCACAGTTATACTACACAACTAACGGTATCAGCTAATGGAAAACTCCTCACTCTCCTTCTTCTTGTGTTAAAAGAACTGAAAGAAATGTTGGGAAAAATAGTTTACTTTTGATTGATTCGTGGACTGGATATTATTCTGAAGCTGTCACGTCTGCCGAACCACCGGATAAAAAAAATTGAGATAATGATTATTCCTAAAGGGGCTACTGGACAAATTCAACCATTAGATGATTTTGGGTTCAGAATATGAAAAAACTTTGTAAGACATTTTTCACAGAGTGTTCTATTACGAGGAGATGATATAAATTTACACTTGAGGAATAATATAATAAAATTACAATCACTGACTCGTAATCAACTCTCGTCTCCGCGATACATTAATCTTTTTCGTTATTCATGGTTTAAAAGTAGTTATATATTTATTAAACCAGATGAATTTGAAAATCCAGTCGATTCTGCATTTGGAGATAACTGTTAGTCTCACTGTGAAATTCCAGGATGTTAGAATATAGCAATTATCCGTTGTACATGGTGCAAAAAATCATTGTGTCTTAAACATTTTTACAATGATTATCATATATGTAATACGTACAATAAATAAACAATTCATCTTCTTCATTTCGATGCAAATCTGGGAAAAAAAGGGAATATTTTTTTTGGCATCAACTTTGATGTGATTTTGAAAATTGCAAAGACACTTATCTTGTAATTTTTTATGCTCTTTCGATTGAAATTGGTCTCATTAAAAAATAATTAATAGTTTTTGAGTTATAGATTTTTTGTTTGTTTTAATAAAAAAAAAATGTATATCTGCAAGTTTTATAAATATGTAAATAAAGATATTCTTCATCATTTTTTTATGTTATTTTTAACGTATAAGGTCGTTTTAGAAAATTTCGATTAGAAATATGTGAAAATTAAAAATCACCTTTATAGGGTGTCAACTTTGGGGATGATTTTTACCCCTTCAAAAAGTTTGTCCACAGAGAAAAAAAATACGTGGTTCATTATTCTCGACGTAAACTATTATATAGAAGCGTCAACTAGATCGACGGTGACCACTTCGCGATGTTTCCTTGTAAGAATCAAATATATTTAAAATAAATTATTTTCTTCAATTAAAAAAAAAAATTAGTACGTTTAATAACAGAGTAAACATAACAACTAGAAACTTGGCGTGACTGTTACATATTAATTGGCTTGAATATTTTTAATATTTTCATGCTTCTATAAAATCTTAACAGTCATGCCAAGTTATTGTTTGTCATATTTACTGTGTTATTGAAAGAAAGCGTTTAATAATCTTAGGACTTTTTGTAATTACGTCATTGCCGTTATTTATGCTTGGCGCACATTTTTGTACATCGTAGGTCCACGATTTTTCATACATATCAACAACAATTATTTCTATATTCGCGCTCGAGCAAAATCACTCGTTACCAATTTTGTAATCCGTTGGTAAGGGGACTTTATAGCAATCAGAAACTCTGATCACCAACTTGATAAAAAAAATGTATGATCGCTCCATTAAGGCTGGGCTGTAGACAGATTTCCCCCTAGAAAGTTCCTAGCAAATTTTTCTCTACATATGACGGCGTCAAAAATGGATGAATTTAGTTAATTTAGGACTCAATCGAAAGCTTATTTTATTCTTCACATCGGAAAACAACGATATATTAACATTAATTACTTTATCATAATTGAAAATGAAGATGAAGATATGCACTCACTTTTCACTAGATTTTAGAGGTATCATGGCGGATACCGCTGTCATCAGCCGTCAACGAGAACATGATTTATTTCACAATAACCACTGTACCTGTACTATAAATCGTTATTTTTCGATGTACATACTATTGTTCAGAATATTTAAAAAAATATTTTATAATAAAAAAACGAATAAATAAAACACAGAATCGTATTTTTTCGATTCTCGACAGGTGGCGCAGCAATGGTCTCTGAAAGGCATGGAATGATTATTGATTTTTACGACAGTGCGTATCAAAATTACTCAGGGCCCTAAGACAGGTGACAAAGAGCGATATATCTTCTGTCGCAGTCTTACCCATTCCATCTTTCTGCGCATGTGTTGCACATCAAAAAGTATGAATAGAAGTAAGAAAGGCTCATGTTCGTAGAAAGAGAGAGGCATACGACAATCGGTAGCGAGTTCTGGCACTTCGCCGGCAAGGTCTATCCCCCCTCTTCGAACCTAAGCGAGTAGCTTATAAGTTATAAATATAAATAATAGAAAAGTTAATGCATTAGCTCTGCAGACAGAGCACTAGATTTTTAATTTGCCGAGCCGGATTTAAACCCAGCCGCAGCCAATTTTTTTTTTCTCTTTTTTTTTAATGATATACAAGCTTTATTTTAGCATGGCAAAATTAGTTCTAAATGAAAAGTTTTTTTATTGATTACTCTTGCAATTTATAGCGGAAGAGTAAGAAAGTTATTAGAAAGTTTGAAAAAACTTGTTTTTATATCGCTACAAAAGAGGCAGCAGTTTTTTTTCAATAATTATAAAACATGAAGAGCACTAACAACAATTTGTGACGAGTTCCGGCACATCACCGGAAAGCTGGATACCCACACTCCATACCCAAGCACGCAGCTTAAAATAATAAACACAAAATATTTTTATGAAGATGTGCTAGCTCTGTGGTCAGAGCGTTAGTTTTTTATTTTACCGAGCAGGGTTCAAACCCAGTTACGGAAAGATTTTTGTTACATGTTAAAATTGCAATTTTCGGATGCCAAAATTAATTTTCAATCTCAATTTTGATTTTTTCTATGATTATTTTTCTAATCAATGACGGAAGAGTAATAAAGAATGAAAGTAGTGCAGAAAAATTTATATTTATATAGCTACATTAGTTGTAGGGTTTTTTTGCAACAAACAAAAATAATAAACAGCAAAAAACAATCGAAACAATCCGCGGCGAGTTCCGGCGCTTCGCTGGCAAGCTCGTTTCCCACCCTCCGTACCCAAGCCTGCGGCTTATGATTTATAAACATGTAAATGACAATTGAACACATGTTAGCTCTGTGGTCAGAGCACACGACTTTTATTTTGTCGGACAGGGTTTGATCCCCGTCACGGCCAATTTTTTTTTTCATTCGTTAAAATTACATATAATTATCATAATTACCTATTCATATTAGTTTAAAATTATTTTCTAAATTTTTTAAAAAACGACATGTGTAGTTACTACGAATTCTCTTCATTAAAAAATTTAGATTGTGTAAAACTTTAGAAAACAATTTTAATCTAACGAAAAATTTTAACAACCCTTGGATACGGAGGGTGGGAAACAAGCTGGCCAGCGAAGCTCCGGAACTCGTCGCGGATTGTTTCAACTGTTTTTTGTTGTTTATTATTTTTATGTCTTAACGTAAAATTAATTTATTGAATTAATTGCAATAAAAGACACAAACATAGAATTCTCCGTTTTTGCCCCAGCTTTACAGCCAGTAGACAAGGAAGGAGTACAGGGATCTTTGATTGTAAAAATTGATTAAACCAGTGATTTAATTTCAAAGTGACTTTTTAAAGTCGTATATTAGAAAACAGTTTCAATAAAACAAAATAAACATTTTTGAATAAAATTATAATACCTTGAATTAACAGCAAGTAAATCCACAGAATGTACAATTTGAGATGAGGAACTCAATAGTCAATGGATTTAAAACAGGAACCACAATTCAAACACAGATTCACGTTCGTTTGGTTCAAACACGACTTCGCAACTGACTATTGAGTTTTTACAATGGTATAAATATTATTTGAAGAAGGCGTTGACTTCTCCGAGAGTAGGAAAAGTCAAAACCAATTAGCTTTGTGATTTTTAACTTATTAAATTTTATTAGTGAGAACTAATACTTCAGGGAGCACACTATCCCTTCCATATTAATGACACCTTAGCCTGAAGGTATCTTACTCGCTACGCATTGACATCACCGGGCGCAATTACCTTCCTAATTGTTTCTACTAATATGTGTAGAAACGATACAATTTCCTTAGAGTAATTTAAAAGGTGTTATAATAGGCATTGATTATCAATTTATTTTCATTGCTACAAAATTTTAAGGTCTATTGCATGCATATAAGATACAGATAATTTATTACTTATTGGTATAATTTTTCAAAGTAACATTAATTGTTTTATTGCTTCTTTTAGAATTTTTATAGAATACTTCATAAAATTAAAATTAACATCATCATAAATTATTGATAATATTACGAATTTAACGATAAGTGAATAATTCGTAAAAACCGACATCGTGGCATAAGTAGTAACGTGCCAGCCTGGCGCACTATGGGTAGCGGGTTCGATTCCCGGCCGAGACAAGACCCATTTATAATATAGTCTTTTCTCTGACCACGATGAGCGGGAGGCCTCTCAGAGGGCAGTCAAAGGCGTAAGCTATCGTGCTGATGACTGAATAGTACAAAAAGTGCTATTACCGCCACGATGCCGTTGGGGAACCAGGCGACACCCCATTGTAGTACAGCCTTGCTGATGCTGAGTCTGAAACCAGGACCCTTGAGGTAACCGGTAGAATCTCCGAGGGTAGGACGATTTCTTGTGGCAATTGAGGTGACCTCAGGGTGTTGCACCAGGCCTATATAGATCTTGCCTAAGGCTAAGGAAAACCGGGGGACCCATGGGGCTTAGTGGAATCTCCAAAAGGCAGAAATAACGTTCTTTCGTACTCCATATATAATATTATATTGGAAATCGACAGGGACTGTTTCGGGGCTCAGAAGGGAACCAAGGCAACTTGGGAACCTAGGGAACCTGCAGGCCTAAGACATGGACGACCACTTTTACTGTGCAAACGGACCTTGTACGATGGCCCCGTGGCTAAGTGCAGGGGAAGGCGGAACATTCTAAGACATCTTCCACAAGAAAAAAAAAAAAAATAATTCGTAGATTGAGAGAAATTTTTTTTCAATTTAAAGAATATTACAAAATAATCAAATACAAGAAATATTTCAATAATAAAAGAACAATTACTAAAACAATTTAATGTGGAGCAATAATTGTTAATTACTTCTTAAAATTAATAAAAACAGACGGACGTCACATTATTTTCAATTGTTTAAAAAAAATACTGTAACTAATGTAGCTATATAAATATACATTTTTCTGCACTATTTTAATTTTTTATTACTCTTCCGTCATTGATTAAAAAATAATTATAGAAAAAATTAAAATTTATATTTAAAATTAATTTTGTCATCTTAAAATTGCAATTACATGCAATTTTAACAAAAAAAAAAAAATCATACCGTAACTTGGTTTGAACCCTGCTCGGCAAAATAAGAATCGAGTGCTCTAACTACAGTACTAATACATCAACTCTATCAATGTTTATATTTAGTCCATAGGCCAGCCATAAAAGCTGTATGCAATTTTTTAAAAACAAAGACGAGATAACTTTGGCTTTTTTATAGATTTTTGCTTGCTAATTACAAATATGTTAGTTATTTTTTTCTACCATGGTTAGTTCATTAGTTATAAACAATTTAATGTTTATTTATGCTTTTCTAGCTGAACTAATGAAAATACAAAAAAATTGTTCAGGCAAAAAATGTGCATCTCGTAAAAATGAACAATTTTTGTAATAACTATTTTTTGTCTAACTTCATTATTTTAGGAGTTAAAAGGAAAAATTAATTTTTGGGCATAAATATCGCTCGGCGCCTATGGCTGACCCTTTTTTTGTATGTGCGGGACGCATTCATTGCCACTGCATACAGTGTAGGTGTTATCCGGATTTTCAGATTCCCTTCGTTCATCATTTTCATACCTTTAGAATTCAATTTTGGGGTAGTTTTAGAATACCCATAAAAGAGACAATTTAAAATTAATTGGTGACAAATCATTTTTGGTTTGTTCGCTGCCTAATAGTAAAGTCCTAGGTATTCTTCAGCTACCTATGATTATATAACTCCGCGGTTAATTGCCTTTAAGTAACATAGGTCAACAAGAAAATATTTATTATTTTTGTATCTCAATAATTTTTATTATTGTACCTCATTTTTTGTTTGCTCGCTGCCTAATAGTAAAGTCTTAGGTATTATTCAGCTACCTATAATTATGTAAAAAATGAATACTTCCATATTTTTCATTTTTATATTTTAGACGTTTATAAATTATTTAACAATTTAAGTGTTATGTAATTTTGCTCTTTAAAGGTGTCAATATGTAAACCATATGCTTAACCTTAGAGACTTTAAGTTCCTCTTTTTAGTCCTAGCCTTTCGACCAATAGACAGGGATGAGGGGATCTTCGATAGGGAAAGTAAAAATGTGTGATTTATATAAAAACAATAACAAAATTTTATTGTTAATGACTCCATCATTCAATATATTTAACTGATAGTAAGTTACATAGATCGCTTGTAAGATACGATTCTGTATGGAGGTAGTTGTTGGGGGTAGCTCTGTAATTGTACACTTGGCTGCATGATGATATTGCGAATACCTCAATTCATCAAATGTAACTATTTGACTTCCTTTTTTCAAAATTTGAATTAAGTACTCCTCTGATAAGGCCATTTCAGCGTCTATTTGACTCAGATCTACGGAGAAAATTAATCATTGTAAGTGCTACATTAATGTTAATTGTAGTTTGACATGTAATTGTTTTTTTTTTTTTACTATTATTAAAAAACTTTACAATTAACAATACCTGTGGCGAATGTTGATAAATATGGAACTGGATTGATTTTTAAAACACTGTGCTTCGTTCCAATTCTGCTTGTATAATTCGATCCTGTCAAATTATGTATACCTGGAAATAGTAGACACAATCCTTCATAATATTCGCAGATTAAATGGACACCTAACAATTTCCGTGGTTTACCTACTTGGTAATTGATCCACAGTTGCTAAAAAAAATTAAAAATCATTGTTATTGATGTGATTATAATCTTTATTTTCATTTAATTACAAACTTTCAATAATTTTCTAATATATTATTAAAATTGTATTACCTGAAGACCTTGCTTGCTGTAATAATTATACCAATAGTACATTAATAGTGGCAGATTGTCAGGATTATCATCCATTACCAAGATGACTTTATGGTTTTGATTTGCTGCACTATTAATGGATTTTACTAATTGATGCTCATTTCCTCCTATCCAATCTACGTCATCGAAACTATTTACATTTGTAATATTAGGCCAAAACATTTGATAGTTTTTCATTACAAAACTTATTAAATAGTTTTGTAATAACGAACTATTTGTTTCCGTGAACCAAGTAGATTTAGGAATAAAAACGGAGTCATCAATTTTGTGGAGAACTACAGATGCACCTTCAACACTGAAAAGAGAAAAGTATTATTAAGTATAAATTTGATTATGATTCTGATACTTGAGAAGAAAATCAATGTACCTGAAATATTGTTTGGTTAATCGTGGAATCGTATTTTTATGTGAATCAGTAAGAAAATCAATTGCAGTCACTGATGGTTTGATTAGAGTACTGATAAGGTTTATATATTCCATACCGAGATCTCCAAATGTTTTCAAATTTTTCATTGAAATTTTGTTCAATGTACTCAATGTATTAATTATTATATTTGAGTATTCCATTTCCATTTCTTTATTTTCAATATGATGTTCAATTCTGACTGCTTCGATAAATGAATTTTCTGGATTCGGATAATTTAACTCTCCTTTATCAGTTAGTAAATAATGATCTGGTATTAATTCAAAAGAAAATAATTTTTTTAAATCATATCTTCTTTCTCTAGCCAAATCAATTATCCTTTGAGCATTTTGGATAGATTTTAAATAACTCGCCGATTGTTTTTTATCCCTATTCGGTGATTTTTTCGATGAAGTTGAGTTAAATTGTAGTCATTAAATTCTATCACTCAACTTTTTTGTGACGTTATCAGACATTCTTTGCTTGCAAAATGTTTTATACAGTTCGCAGCTAGTTTTGAAAATATCATTGATGGACTCTTTAGAAAATACTTCTTGTGTGACAATATTTATAAGTGGTGTATCATTTTTATTGAATGGATTTGTATATTTCTCTATAATCTATTATCTTCATGACAATATCTTCTGATTTTTCACTTATTGATTCGGAGCAACCACGGTGGTCTTTTAGCTCATCATTATCATCACGAACCCACGTAATAGTTCTTAAAAGATTGGTAATTGCCAACTCTTCATGATATATCAGATCCCATCGAGTCACATACTCCTTCTTTCGAGTTGAGCCTATTATTCCTGGTGTACTTTTTTTGGATCTATTGATTGTCTTTTCTAATGATTGATCTGGTGGTGTTGATGAAAATGATGAATTCGTTAATTTCACCGTGAATGCTCCTTTACAAAATTCTCTGTAAGTACCTGGATGAGTTTCTTTTAATGTTAAAATGTCCTGAATAAAAATTGATCCCCATCGAGCATAGTTCGTGTAATTCATCACATGAAATATTGGTATCACTTTTTTAACTGTAGATGCCAATATCTTGATCTATCTGCACGTAATAAATTTTTTAGCAATTGTATCATAATTAAAAAATTATTTCAATACTTATACAGAGGAGATTTTTCACATCTACTTGAAACGAATTTCTCAAACTCACTGTATAACTTAGTGTCAATATTTTGTAAATCGCTATAGAGTTTCTTCCCAATATCTCTTTCACATCAAAGCACGTCTTGCAATAATTTATATTTGCTTAAATCTTCGAAATATTGTTCAGAACTATACACTTCAAAGAAATTTTTTATTTGTAATCTTCGTGAAGCCTCTTTTAATAATAACAATCCATATATTGAGCGATTGTAATTTCCTCCATTTAAAACTTGCTCTACTGTGCCAGATCCGAATGTCTGCGTATCGATGAAGATATGTTCTGTACCGCTTTCTTTCAAATATTTTTCAATCGCACCGAGGAATGTTCTGATTAAATGGAAATTACTAAGTAAAACTACCAGATTTTAAAATTTTTGTGGTTCTCTTGACGTTATTTCACGTGCAATTTTATATACGCCTTCATCACAGTAAACAGGCAATGATAGCTGACCTAGCTGAGATAAAATATTATTTTTATTGCATGAAACAGTATAAACGGTCTTATAATCAGTAACTGGAAAAGGAAGAACCGGTAAGAATCCGGTGGTTTGGATTGGTCGATTATCATCAATTAAAATTGAATTGAATGGAGCCCAAGTTACTGTTTTTTGATTGCAATTATCATAAAAAATTATTGTTGGTGATTCTGATAAATCGAGACGGCACATATACCATGCAAAATCATCTCTTCTAATTTTTTCATAAATTTCTGGAGTTAATTGTGATCCGTCTGAGGCAATAATAAATTTATTTGGTAATGTTAATGAGGTAGTCGGTTTATTACATTCTTTTAACTGTTGACATGGTAATAATGGATTGAATGTTCTGTTACGTAATGGTATTGTTGTTTCTCCAAGTCTAGGTTTTTAAGATTTTTCATCTGATTCATGTTGAAATAATACTGCTACTGTATAATGAGTACTATCCAATCCCGACATAGTTGCCTCGTTATGATCGAAATTGTCAAAGGATGCGATTGTGAATTTTTTGCTATCAAAATGACTGGGAAGCGGAACATTATCTGTTGACTCTTCCACAATGAAATTGGCAAGGCGAGTTTTGATTCGCTCAATTTCTTCATACGAAATACTTAATCGCATCCGATTAAAACTCTTAATTAAAGAAACACTTTTACAAATGGAATGGATAGCAACTCCGACCATTGTTTGAAGAGGAGTTTTCTTTTTTCCTTTATGCAAAATATAATATACAATTAGGAAGAGACTTTTCATTCTCAAATCGATGATTTTGTGGCAGTCTATAGATTTACCTGACTCTGTTAGATTATCGGCTGTTTCATTTGAACTATCAATTTGTTGATTCTCTTCAAAAGTATGTAATGATGAATCATGAAAATTGTAATTGAACAATTCTGAAAAAAACACCTTAATGTCATGAGGTATTTCAGCATCATTCCATGAGCTTTTAAGATCATTTTCATCACAAAATTTGTCACTAAGATTAAATTTGCAATTCCTAATGGAATTCTTAAGTATTGAAGCACTAATTTTCAATATGTTGACAGGAGAACTGGAAAGATTGATTACTTCATACAAGTCAATAGAGCGACTGAAGAAAATTGTTGGTTTATTGGATGTTTTAGGAGTGATGCATGTTAATTTTTCATTGTACAATTTATCAATAATTTTCTTAACATCTCTATTGTCGACAGATGTTCCATGGAATAAATTGACTTGTTCTCGTACTTCAGATAATGAGTAAATGTGACCATTGTCGATATTGTGCATCATAGAATCGATGACTTTACAAATTGCCACTGATTTAAGAAATGCCCCATTAACATTGATGTTACTCTTATCAACATGATCTGCATTAACACACTCCTGATGTGATTCCTCAATTATTTCATTGTTTCCCCATGGCAAATAATTATCAGAACTACTGTCTGTTTCCATTAAGTCGCTACTGTCATTTCCTTTGCACTCTCTTTCGTATTTTGTAAAATAACTCAGAAAACAATTTTTGTGGTAATGAATATCAGCATTCCGTACATCTTCCATAGTTTTCAAGTGAGCTACTCGTATTAAAACATCATCATTGAAAAAACGGGTGGCATCGAGAAATTTATTGATAGTCGATGTTGCACCAAGTTTTGATTTTTCATTTGATTTCTTGTACCAAACTTTATCACACTCAATACAATTTATATTCAATCCATCTAATCGATTAATTTTAGTAGGTGGTTCATCAATCTCTGCTTGCGATTCCTGAGATGGTTTATTTTTTTGTTTAATTGCTCGTTTAATATTCTTTGCTAACGTGTAAGAACGGTAACATGTATTCAAGTTCTTTCAACAGGATATTTTTTCTTTTTCTGAAAAAGTTGAACTAACAATATCCCATGGATGTCGAAGAATTTTTTTTGGTTTATAACAGTTGAATTTGTTATAAACAATTGAAAACAAGATCTTACCCCTCTTTTAAAATTTTTCCACCGTAAAATTTTTTAATTAATTACTTGAAAAAAAAAATTTTTTTTCTTTTTAAAAATTTCAAAAAATGATGGAATGTTTAGAATCGTTTTCTGAACATTTTCCCGTTGGAATTTTCCAAAAAATTGATTTTTTCTTTTCTTTACTGTGTTATGAAAGTCTTTTTTTGTTTTTGTTTGTCCACTTTGTGCATCTGTATTTTTTTGGATAGGATTTTTCCCGCTCTACCGATTTTTTTTTGCCAAAATAAAAGTAAATCACATAAAAAAAACAAACATGTTTGAATCATTACAATAGAATTATTATTCATTGTAATGCTATTTTCGTATAATAAAAAGCAAGAAATTATAAAAAAAAAAATATACATAGGAGGACTCGAATGCATCATGTACACGTTCGACTAAGCTCTGCTTCTTCTGTCGAAATGTAAGCAATTGATTATTTTATAAAAAATTCAAAGCAAGATAACTCTGTCAATAATTAATAAAGAGAAACAAAAATACATATTGTGGTGAAGAAAATTTCAAAGAATCCGATTGTGATAATTATGATGTAATGAATTAATAATAATAATATGTAGAAATATGAAGAAAATAATTAAATAAAATGTCATTACGTATTTTTAAGAGTAACAAAATTTTTTCGGAGAAATAACCAAGTGTCAAAAATTACTTAGTGTGTTAACCTATTTGAAAAAAAATAGATCCCCAAAATCATATTGTTTATAACAAAAAAAATGTTTAAAAAACAATGTAAATGAAAATTGATGAATTTTTAAATAATAGAATCGAGAAGAGCACTTGAAATTATATGAAAGTGCTCGGTTTGAAATTCGTAAAATTTATGAAGAATATTTTTTTTATAAACAATTGAAAAAATAAGGTTACGATAGGGTTGAAAAAAAAATTAAAATATATGATGTATTACAGAAATTAACAAGCAATATTCCTATTAAAAAAATTTTATAAAATAGCATTCTTCAGTAATTGTTTATAAAAATTGTTTATTAGTACTGCTGGACAAACTTTCTTTCATCTTCTTCAGATGGTGTTAGAAAAGTTTGCTGAAGATGATTTTTTAAAATAGTAATATCGTTATGTATTTTTGCTCTCAGAAGGAGTCAATATGTAAACTATATGCTTAACCTTAGAGACTTTAAGTTCCCCTTTTTAGTCCTAGCCTTTCGACCAATAGACAGGGATGAGGGGATCTTCGATAGGGAAAGTAAAAATGTGTGATTTATATAAAAACAATAACAAAATTTATTGAATGAAAATTATTGAAAAATTATAACAACAATTTAAACGTTACCAACAGATGATTTCTTCTACTCTGGTCGAGATGAATTACAATTAATTGGTCCTTAGTCGATGCTCCAGTCAGCGCAATTATTCACTTTTACTCGCGAATTAATTTAAATATCAATTTAAAAATAATTTGACGATCAAATAAACTTCATACAAAAATTTATAAACTTTTAAGTATTATCAATACAATACTCAAGACAAAACGAGACTTACGATTTCAAGAGATGTTCCACGACGATCTGATCTCCATCTTACTTTTTCGACAACTGACTGATGCATCAAACCTTACGTATTTAGTTAGTCGAATGTGACATAATTAGAAGTCCCTTGCTTCAGGCGCGCACAAGTCCCTTCGCATGATCTTTCCCTTTTTGAAAAGCTAACGCTCTTCTTACGTCACGTACTCTTTTTTTAAAAATTTTATTGCTTTTCGCCACGTAGGTTTTCCAAAAGCAATAAAATATCTAAAAGATGATTTCTTCAACTATTCTTTGAAACCCTTTCTATTTTAACGAAATCTTAGGAAAACTCGAAGGAAAATAACTTGAGTAATAGTCGTTAAGCTCAATCCTTAAGTTTTATTGCTATTCATTTTTAGCTTCTCTTTAAATATATTTTAAATAATTATGTAAAATAATTAAAATACATTCAGTCATTACAGAGGCACAAATGCTCTTCTCGTCACTCTCTACGAGAAACTGTCTTCAAAACATTTTTTTAACTATTTTAAAATAATGCATACAAGCATAGAGGCTTTTTAGACTGCTCTTGGACTATAAGTAAAACGACTGTATATATGTGAATGACAAACTTAAGTTAACTAATTAGGCCGTCATACGTAGGTCTGCCGTCGGTCTTACATTGATTGGGCTATTAAGGTACAGTTATGTGGTTTAATAAAAACATTTATATATTTTATAAAACAATAAATATAAAATTGTACGAATCATTGATACACTAACTGTAATTTATTCATGACAGTAGTAAGAAGCTTCATGGTTTATAATTATGCAGTTGCCGGCGTCATTAATGCCTGGTCCATCAAAAACTTTGATACCATCGGAGCAATTATCAATGGAGTTTTTTTTTTCAAATAGAGATTTAACATCTAAATTAATTTAGAAAGTTCATGATTAAATACTCTTTTAGATAGTCCCTACGACAATAGACTATCCCCACTTAAACATTTTTGAACCTTAATTTAAATAATAAGAATAAATTTAAATAATAATAATTATAATTTAATTATTAACTTAAGTTTATAATTACTATAATTGAACTAACATTAATGGTCACACTTATTTCATAATGACTGAAAAAGTAAGTTTAAATTATAATTATTATTATTTAAATTTATTATTATGAGAAGCATTCTGAAAAAAGCAAAAAAGTTTGGAATCAAATGAAATACTATGTCGTCTTTGAAATGATATCATCTTCTTTTAATTTTCGATGGATTGTGTGGAAAAAATTATTTTTAATTATCTTTTAAAAAATATCAGTGCTCTACAGTGGTTTGGGTGCGACCCGAAAGGTCCACACGACCAACTTCCCAGTAGAGAAGATGAAAAAGCAATTCGAATAGAACCCGTTTCCATTCTTCGTAACAAATTGAATTGTTATAAACAAAAAAAGTATGTTCTTATTCATGTCATACAGTTATTAACTTTTTTCAGTAAAAAAAAAAATTACGCGTTGGAAGTACTCAAATGTATAGCATGGATACCTATTTTTATTGTTTATAACAATATAAAATTTTTTATTTAATTATCATCATGATCCATAATCATCTGTTATTAACAATGCTCACTTGTTAAAGACACAATTTCATATGATTAACAATTATTATTGACTATTGTAGCGTCTTCAATGCTATTTTCTTAATCCTAACACGAGTTTAAAATTCTTTCATGGCTGATTTTGTTTTTTAAAAATTTTTTTTTGATGAAATATTGTCATCATATTTCCATACAAGTATTCCAATCATTTAATATTCATATTTCTGCAATGATCTTTTATTATTGCAAAATTCAGGGAATTTCCTTTTTTTCCAGTTTTTTGATTCTGCTAAAAAATGGCTCTACCGATTTTCTTGAAAACTTTTTCAGTTCTAAGTTACGCAATTACGCGTCGAATGCAATTGGTCCCACATCGATATCATTTTTTGTTCTCGAGATAATCGAGGCGAAAAATAATTCCGAACGCACATACGTACATACACACACACAGACGTCCACTGGAAAACGATCGTATTGGATTCGCGGGACCTTAAAACGTGGAGATATGTCAAAATTAGCGATTCGCAAAATCGGACCCATTACTATAACTTCCCACTGGGAAGTTAATTAAAGAAATTATTTTGTAAATGTAAATTTTTCATAGATTTTTTTCTTGCAATTTTTGTTTATTCAATTCAGAGAAGTAGTTAAAAAAAAATTCTAAAAGACTTGGCCTTATTCTTCTAAATCTTGTATAATTTCATTTCGGTATTGAATATTACAAAAATTGGGCGAAATTTTTTTTTTAATTATTGAACGAGTAGCTGATCCCTGCGACTTTGTACGCGTAATGAACATAATTACATTACATAATAGAAAAATGATCGAAAACAGTATTGAATAATTATTTCGCCGTTTGAATGAGCTAATGCCAGAGACGGATTGCGTTGTGATAATATTCGAGAAAAATAGGTATGAAGGCACTTTGTCTATGCTAACACGACGAGCTTTCCATTGATAATTGTTCATAAGAAATTTAAGTAGTTATAAACAAAACGTATTTGTTAAGAATCATAGCTCATTATTAATAATATTATTCCCCCGACAGAATTTAAAACCATGTGATATACGCATTAATTAATCGGTAAATACAATTTTCCATTGGTCATAGAAAATTTATATTGTTATAAACGATGTATCATTGGTGCAAGTCATATTTGGTAGTGAACAACAGTGTCTAGTCAATATCGATTTTATTTCCACATGAAATTGTTATTCTTCCGCTTAAAAGTATTTGAAATAGATAATCTTGTCATTAATTCATTATTACCCTTTTTATTCTAAAAAAAGACTTTACTGAATTTCTTTAAATTCCCTTTAGACCTTCTTTAATAATATTTTTTGAGTAAATTTTGGTTAAAGTTGATGTCTTGATCCGTTTTTGAGATATCGAAAATGAAAAAAATGCTAATATCCGTATATACGTATGTGCACACACCCATTATTTTAAAAATTAGTCAGAATGTCTGCAAATATCTTGGAACGTGGAGTTATAATGAAAGTGCAAATTTCACCAATCGACCTAATTTCAGTAGAAGAAAAAATTACGCTTTGGAAGTACTTTAATATATTGCATAGATCCTTTTTTCAACCAAATTTTTTTTCAGCTTCACATGCGTAGATACTATTTAATTTGTATAAATAGTAATTAAATGAAAGAATTAATACAAATACAAATTCAAAACCATATTAATTTTGTAGCTCATTGAAAACATCTTTTACTTATCGTTAACGATCAATGTGACATGAATACGTCACACAAAAATACATTAATTTAGTGAAGTTTTAAATAATAATTTCGTAATTTGAATATCCTCATTCCAGATACGTAATACTTTGTGATAGAATTGAAGTAAAGTAATGGGTTCGTGTGTACTGATACATATCGAGTAAAATTTATTCGGGGAATTTCTAAATCCCTATTTGTACCTCTTTGAGAATTGGTTGGGTTGGCCTTACTTAAGCATTCTCGATTAACTCTTAATCCATTTGTTATTTGGGCATCTCGAGGATCTTCCAATTTTGCTTCATCCAATCAATTTCCAACTGAAACCTAAGTAATGCTCCAAAATCAATGTCAGAATTAGGTGTTCATTAGGAAGTAATGTAAGGACCAAGTAAGGGTTTCCCAAATTACATGTAAATTGACCTCAATTATTTTAGCCTGTAGAGACGAAGAAGAAGACATTTTGAAAAGCAAGTAGAGGGGAGGCATAATACATTAACGAACTTTAGCTTCATCAAAACGACATACTTCACAAAATAAGTTGGTCGTATTTGTCAAGCATGTCGTTATTAGAACTTTTTTAGATATTTTGTACACATTATGTCAGCAAATTTATCACAATAAAGACATCGTGAACTTACATGTTTACATATTGAATGGTTTCGATAAAATGACGTGAATAACTTGTGATAGATAGATAGGACAGTTCGAAAATAATAAAAATGTTTATTGTGATAATGATAATACAATAATCCGTAGTGGATCAATTTTAAATAATGTTTTATGTAAAAATAATAATATTTCAATAAATAACTCAAATGGTTACAATAATAACATTTGAATAAATAATTTAAAGAGTTCTAATATTGGTATTGAAAAACAGTCTAGATTACAGGACAGAGTCAGTGATCTTGTTGACAATCTATCCGAAATACAACAAATATTTTTCATTCTCCGAACATTTATAAATCTTTTGTCGTAACTATTTATTGTGAAACATTAAACCAACAGATATTTAAAAGTATTTGGAGAATTTCATAGTAGAAATTAATGTTTTATGAGGTAGTGAGATTAAAATAAATAATAGAGTTTAGTGCATCAATAAAGGCATTTCTATGTGATGCAACAGCGAGGTCTTTCTGAAAAGCATCTAAAGGTCATGGTCGATATAGTGCTTGCGAATGATGTGACGTTGAAGGGGAGCGGGGTAATAGTCCAGTCAATGTGCATTTTAAATACGAAATTTCCTGGCGCAATTCGAGATTGGGCTCATTTTATAGAAAAAAATGCGCTAAATCAATTGACTCATACCCTGGAAGAAATTTCGTCTACGTCATATTTTTTTTAAATGAAAAATTACTTTTTCCGACAAACCACATATTTTTTCTAATATTCCGTAAACAGAGCCAAAATCGATCATACTTCACTGGGAAGAATTCTTTCCTTATACTTTAAGAAATATTACATTTACGGTATAGAGTAGAAAACTGTAGTATCGATAATAGATGTAAATCCTTATATTGATTTAGTAAAAATTTTTGTGTGAGACTCAATGTACTTGATCAATCAGCTCAGGAGTGATGAAAAAACTCCTTACATATTGGATTGATGGTAAGATTAATAATCACTATAAGCTAGGTAAAATTCAAAATCAAGATTATTAGATTTATCAGAGAAGGTAAAAGTTCCAGATAAATTTCAGAGAAGTACAAGGTCTTTGACCGAGTTTTACAAATTTAGAGTGACTGAATTAAATTTTTTTTCTATTATATAGTGGACCAACAACTTTCAAAAACATTCTAAATACCAACATTTTGTATTTTCACACGTGGCATGCAGAATATTATTATCGAAAGAGCTTGTAATAAACATAAATAATGCAAGATATTTATTATCGATTGCAACGCTACCGAGATCAGGGAAAGTTACCTTAATCCCTGACCGTAGAAGTGCCAATTTACCGAATCGATTGGTTATAAAACCTACCTGTGGACGCCACTCGTTTTTTAGGCTCCGAAACGAGAAACCTGGAAAAAGCTGACTAGTTCTATTACCTGAAAATCACGAAAATCAACACGAACACAAACTTCACACGAAGTAATTCAATAATTAATTTTAACTGAAAGATATTTATCAATCACGAACCAGAATTTAATTTAAACTTAACCAAAATTAATTTTTATTTAATACAAAGCTAGGGATAATTTATCAATCAATTAATGGCTCAAGCAACAATAAAACAGTTCGATTTATGCGAAAGATACAAATTAATGAAATAAATAATCAATTTCGGTATTTTGTTCGTAAAGAAATTACAGCGAAAGGTACAAATCGTTTAAATTAATCGAAAGATTGCTAGACGCTAAAATATTTACTTAAAGATACTAATTTTATCAATAATAATCATTAAGGACGCGAGAACGTTTTTGAATGCATTACGTTAAGTACCGCAAGGAAATTCCTCAACGAGGAAGAAGGACAGATGGTCCTAGACGCAGCAATTGGTACCAGATTATTCGCACGCACTCGAGTGATATAGAAAAAAAGGAAAGAGATAGAAGACAATATGTAGATATTCCAGCTTACGGAAGCTCTTCTTTTTCAAGATAATTAAGTCCCCTGGTCCAGCAGGACTTGTAGACTCATCGGGACATTGACTTAAGCAAAAAGCACCGGAACACCGAATAATCTTCTTTTATTAATAATTAGCCAGCCACGGTAACTGACCAAAATAGACAATTTACCTCGCAACGTCAAGGTTTCACCAATTTGTGATAAATTTATAGCTCCACCAACACTCTTGCAACATCAAGAGAATTCTTACTGTCTTGATTTCACAGGTATCACTCTACAATGTCGGAGAAAAAGGATGATTGTAGATTTTTTCAAGCGAAATCTATCACACACGTGCGTGCTTGTTTACTGATAATTCCACAATGGCGTTTTTCCGGAAGTATTTTTGCCGGCTAGCCACGTGGTGATCATAGCGTTGCCAAAATAAACTATTTTGACCTAATTGCTAAATTAGGTCGATTGATAATCGACAGGTTGATAACGTATCGACTTGCTGAAGGGCTGAGTGACGCTTGACTCACTCATCTCGTTACGCCATATTCATTAAGGTTGGACCTACTTTACACAAGCCTGAATTTCTGATGAGTATCGTTCAGAATCTTACTTATTTTACTGATGAAATTTTCAAATCTGGAATATAAGTGAACGAAATACTCGTGACCTAATTTTTAACTAACTAAAAAGGATTAAAAAATAGTCTCTTTGGACTTAAGTGATGAGTATAAAGAAAAATCTGTGTCTTCCCTTAAAAAAATTTGATTGAATATATATTATCAAAGACAAAAGAATTTATCTCCCTACAGTTTTATTGAGATACACATAATTAATTTTGCAGTGATGAAGTAAACTGTAATATTACAAGTATTTTGTATTTTCTCACAAATGTATTTCAAATCCATAAAATATAAACATAAGACGTGATTAAATGTTCAGCCAATTCGTAAAATGAATTCAACGAGCAGTGTCAGAAATGCTTTTATTGTGTGACGATCTTTATTTGTCAACTAACTGTGTATATTTTTTTTGTTAATATTTTAAAATTAAATATATCAGAAAGTGAAGATAACGGTAAAATTTTATAATGCAACTATAAACTGGTCGTATTTGTGAAGGGAAATCACTTACGATCAAACATAAAAAAAAACTTTGTAGAGGTCATTCCAAGTAAATGGATTATTCACGACGAACTTATAAAAACAATGAAGTGTAAATACATGCCTCTAAATGGGAAAAAAAATTTTGTTGATACAAATGATTAAAAAATTTGAAAAGTAGTTCTTGGCTAAATTATCAGATTGAGTTCAAAAGAAGAGCCAGTAAGAGTCTTGTTATTTTTGTAAATTGTTTTTTGTGGTATATACAATGACTAAATTAAATTAAATTTTTGAAACATTGGCAAACTTGCCCTTGGGTGGGTCAGTCTGGAGCAAGCTTAAGCACTTTGGTCTTATTGGATCTCGTTCCTCTTCGCTATTGGACTACTTTGATGCTGTTGACTTAAATGTACACTTTGTTTACGTTGTTAGGGAACACCCTGCTTGCTCTTGTAATTTTGTTGATAATATACCTCGGTGTGTTAACATAAAGGTATCTTGCTCCTTCGATTGGTTGGCTATAGATTCTCCTGATGTATTGGATATCCTGCGTTGTACTCTATCTAAATATAAAGGTAAGAGTCCTGATGGTTTGGACCTCAGATGGCTCAAAGATCTCCTGCCTGTGGTCTGTCCTTATCTTGCGACTATCTTTAATAGGTCTCTTGAAACCGGTATTTTCCCTGATTTATGAAAAAGAGTTTTCATCCTTCCTTTAAATAAGATCCTTGTACCACGATCACCATCGGATATTACGCCAATAGCACACTTTTCGCACTCGGGCCAGGTATTCGAAAGATTGGTTGCTGCCCAGGTAGTCCGCTATCTTGAAGATAATAATTTGTTTGATCCATTGCAATCGGGGTTTCGAAAGTATCATAGTACTCGCAAATTACTAGCGCAAATTGCAGGCTTTAGAGAATGAACACCTCCCCTCGATTGTTGTCAACGGTGGCATTACCCTATGTTAAGACGACCAAGTGTCTGAGTATGCACCTGATGTATGATTTGTCGCGGGATGAAAATGTCACACAGATAGTGTGTGAGAATGATAACGAATTACAGCGTGTATTGAATTGTGCAATTAGGTTTATTTATAATTTGAAAAAAGATGAGCATATCTCTAGCTCGATAGGGAGTGCCCTATAAACGTGAGCTAGAGGGTTCTATGCGTTTTGATCCGCGGACAAAATATCTGTTGACAAAATATACTCACACAAAATATACAATAAAGATAATATAGATAATAAAGATACTTTCCCAAAAAAAGTATATACGAAAATTTTTTTTGAATGTCCTACAAATAATAATCGGAGGAAATCAATATCAAATTTATAGAAAATTAATAAACAAAAAAATGAGTTATTCTACAATGACTACTTTTATTACAGCAATTCTAACATGAAAAATTTTGACACATCGATCTACATGATCTTCCAATTAAACATCATATATATATATATATATATATATATATATATATATTCATCCATTACTTAAATCATCATAGTCTTAGTCAAATTAAAGTTAATTAATGATCAATATAACATGAAAATGTATCTCTGACATAAAAAAATAATAATAATTGCAATTGTAATGTCAACCCCTAGCGTTGATGGATATTACTTTAGCGATGCTTCTCAAGTATCCTAATTTATCGCTAGAATCATAATTCATAACAACCTTCTTCAGTCGAGCGTTGTAATCTCGATAAGTTTTAGACTGAATGACAACGTTTAACCCGGTATCTATTTGCGATATTAACGCTTCATTACGAGAATGCTCATCTTTTAATCACGGCTTGATAGCAATTCCACATACTAATACCAAATAATGGCTTCTTGCGTTTTTTTTTATTATGGCATAGTTGACCAATCCAAGTCATTTCGAAGTAGGTAAGTAAATCTTCCAAATCGTCACTGCTGCATTCATAGAAATCACAACCGAAAATCAATTTATAGCTCTCAATCACATCCTTTGGTGGAATAAACGCAAGCGCCATAAGTAGACGTAAATTAGCAGCAAAAATGACATCTTAATTATATCGGCTTTGAAGACCACATGACTGAATTCGACGCCGAAAGCATTGGTTGAAATGAAAATTACAACCGGCAATTTTAGCACTTTTAAATACTTCTCAAAAAGCCTCAACAAATGCTGGCTCAAAGTCTACCATGATTATACTAGGAGAAAAATTTGGCATATATCGTCTTAGAACGGTCAAGAATTGTAAATATATTTTTTTAGATTTATTAGGTAATAACGCATACACAAGTGGAATGGATTTGCCGTCAATAAAGCCATGCACAGTATATAACTGTAAAAATATACTTGGCACAGCCTTAAATGTGCAATCGCTCAATCATTGCTGGCATTTTTTCAAAACGTTTAAATTTTTTAATGTAGAAGAAACCAAAAACCGGTTTTTATTGTAACCGCTGTCGTGCAATAAAAAAATATCACCCTCGTGTGTTTGTTTCCATTCACCACTCAATTCTGATTGGCTCCGTGATGGTAGATCCAGTAATTGCAGATTATTTTTATGTCGAATACGGTTTACAGTTCGAATCATAGATGCAGGCTTAGGTAATAATGCTGAAACAGGTGATAAAACACCACGTGATGCCCTTGATATGATAATACTTGGCTTTGCATCATTCCTTTTAGCCTTCTTTACAACTTTTGCTTTTATAATTTTAGATTGCACGGCAGCAATATCACCAGCACGCTCATGCCTCGGTATTACACCAACTTTACTTCCTATATAACGAATTACTTAATTAATACTTGAAAATGAATTGGAAAAAAAATAACAAATTCAATAAATACCAGTTTTTGAATCTGTATCCGTATGGATTAAAACACTGCAATGCACATTAGACGTACAACGCCATGTTATAAAACTTTTATTAATTGTTTTTTTGGGATACAAATCTCCCTCATGGAGCAGTAATTGTTTACTTTTTTGAGATGGCACAAAAGACAACGGCATCATAAATAATAAATAAAGAACTCTAACGTTGATAAGTACATTCAAAATTAATTAATACTGAATATTACAGAAATGATGCTGCAGATATCACAAAGCACAAATGACGTGGATAATTCAACGTTAGACGGTAGATAATATATATAATAGAGTATAATAAATATAATAATGGATAATAAAATGTATTAGAGCAACAAGTAACCAAAACACACACATTTAATGTACTTTGTCTTTGATTAATAATTGTGTTTCGTGTGAATTTTAATTGGATCTTTATATTGGAAGTAATGTGAAATTGCATAAAATGAATAACCAAGCCCTTCGATGAGAGCACACGTGCAGTGTGTATTACCAAGTTCATCGATAGAGAGCATTCTAAGGAAAGGATTAACTCCGACAATAGCCGATTGAAACTTTTTCTGTTTATGGGTTTTTGCGGCGACAAGGGCTAAGCCAAATTCTCTAACTGCGTAGCAGTTAATGTTAAGATAAAGGTTTATTTAAAGAAGACAAAGTTTATCTGTTACGCTAAAGTTGGCGTTCTTTGCAATATTTTGGTCCATACGATACGTCCGTGTGTTTGACTACTTGAAGTCAGGACGCCGCTGTAGGCTAAGCGCTAATATCGGACAAGCCGAAAACACATGAAATAGCGTCTCATCTACATCACCGTGGCAAACTCGGCATCTTGTGTTCTCGAGTTGCTCGTGCATAAAATCACCTCGACATGTTCGTCGAGCAGTTTTAACTGCTCGGTTGTTTTTATATCGACCTTTCGCTGCCCTCTGGTCAATTGCAAAAGCATTAGACCGTCTGGGCTGCTAGGGTCGAAAACTGAGCTGAAGTTCTGCGCTGCCTGATATGCTACTTTATATAGGAACGCATCCCTTCCCAATAGTTCAAAGCTATTTACGAACTTGAGAAGAGGATCAGAGCTTTTATAGGTGTCATAAGCCAGGCCTATCACTAAACTGTCATGCAGACATCCAAACTTAGCAGTACACGCCCTTCCAGATCACGGAGAAAGTAGGTGATGACTTCGATGTAATGTCATCACTTTCCTTGTGATAATGTTTGAGCTCTTTTCGGAGCCATCTAAGAACTCCGAATGAGTATAGCAAGACTGAAACAGCGAGCATATTCGTGGCTGTGACTTTGTGAGGGCCTGATAATTCAGAACCCCATATTCTCTTACGTTGCCTCTTGTACTCACTGCGGAGAGTATCTTTGATGACAGACACGTCTTGTAAAGGAGATTGTGCCTGTCCAAGATATCGGTATGACCTTCCAGCATCCAGATGTTTTATGATGCTCCCGTCTGTAAGCTCGACATTATCACTCCAGTTCGGCGATCTTCCTTTTACTAAGTTGGCCTCTGCGCACTTGTCTAACCTAAACTTCATGCCGATTGCGCTGTTATACTCAGACACAACCTCTAAGGCTGCTCGGAGTCTCTCAGGACTTGCCGCGTACACTTTCAAGTCATCCATACAGAATAAATGTGTGACTTTGTGTACGCAGCTGGAGACTCGTCCGGCTTTATATCCAGGCGTTCGGCGTAGAGTGACAGATAATGGCAGCAGTGAGATGCAAAATAGAAGAGGACTCAGGGTATCTCCCTGGTATGCTGCTCTCCTAAATGGCACTGCTCTGGTAGACACTTTCGTTTCACCAGATGGTACGGTGAAACGTGCCCTCCAGAGTCGCATTAAATGTTCGATGCATCTCATTATTTGTGGGGGTACTGAAAGGCATTCGAGCAAGTAGAGGAGAAGCTCGTGTGATGTTGTATCAAATGCCTTTCTGTAATCCACCCAGGCCATTGACAAGTTGCGCTTGTAGTAACATGCGTCCATTGTGACGCATCGGTCTACTAGCAAGTTCTCCTTGCAACCTATCAAGCCACGCTTGCTGCCACGTTGTTCGTTTATCTGTCTCCATACAGATTCTATTGCAGTCAAAATCCTCTCGTTCAAAATCTTCGTAAACAATTTGTAGAGAGTATTTAGACATGCAATAGGCCTGTAGTTTTTGGGGTAAGACAGATCACCACTTTTGGGGATCAGCACAGTACGCCCTTCAACGAGCCATCCAGGAATGGGCGTATCTCCTCCTAGATATTCTAAGAAGATATGAGCCAGATGCTAGTGAGATGATGTCAGTTTCTTCCATCAGAAGGTGGTGATTGCATCTGGCCCAGGGGCAGCTCAGTTCTTTGTGCCCCTTAGAGCATTCCTGATCTCATTAATGCTGACTCGTTGAAACTCTTCGAGCGACGCCTGCGTTAGATTTTGTAGCTCTGGGTGCATTTCGCACCACAGAGTATGCAGGCACCTGGCATAGCCTGAGGTCTGTGGCTCGCATCTTTCCCAACACTGCATCAAATCCTGTCTTAGCTCCTCTGTCAACCTAAGACGCTATAAAGGTGGTCCATGGTCGTTCGAAGTGAAACGTATCGTAAGGCCCCTCCCAACTGTTCTATGGCCCTCATCCAAAGAGGGCCGGTTGTGGGGGGCCGTTGCAGGTATATTTTTAGTAACCTGTTAAAGTCCTTTGCAGGGGTAGACAGCCCACTGCAAAGGTGGTGATGTTTAACGAAACCAAGATGGATAGTTTCGTTCCTCACGCCCAGAAGGCTATCACCTGTGAGGAGGAAAAACTGGCTGTACGGACTTATTCCATTACCGTAGCGAGAGAAGCACCCCCGGCCAGAATTTATTATTATTATTATTATTATTATTATTATTATTATTATCATTGTTGTTGTTGTGTTATCTGAAAAGATTAAAATTACATTCTTTCCCACACATGCACACACCTGCATGTCTTTGTGTGTAATTGTGACAAGAGGGACAAGACCCTGCATCGACCCGTAGAGAGGTTTCGCCATAAACACAAACAAAAAGAGAAAGGAGATAGGTCAAGGACTCTACATCAAGGCAAAGCCTCGATTTGTGGACATATTGTGTAGGTAGTAATGATGGTGGCTCTTAGCCTCCGGCTCGCTATAATAAGGGCAGAATTACCAGGCATACCATTGATTATCTTGCCTTATAGAGCATAACTCTGGAAATAATTGTACTTCTTGCGATGGCAATTCCCGAGACGCGTATACCTACGCTTTAAAACAGGCACGGGGATACACGAAACTAGCTTGAGTCCTCACAACGTACTACTACGAGTCTAACCTTAATTGACCGAAAGCACCTAGTTCTACATATTGTTTTCGGCTTTGCAATCACCAGCGTGGCTTAGATTTCGGTCTTCCGTAGTACCAGTTGTATGAGCCTTGGTTTATGGCTCCAGACAAGTATATATGGTGTGGGAGAAAACACTATAATATTATTAACAGCTGAAAGAATATATAGTTAGAAGTATTCATGAGTTTCCTGGAAGACGTAAAAGTTTGAGTTAAAATAAGATAAAAATGAAAAAAAAAAGGTAAAGTAATGATCTTATTCGCTTGATCCGCAGACTACAGATGTTCTACGAAGATTGAACGTCTGCAGCCTACGCCTAGGTGCTTCGACAGTACCTAGGTGTGGATCAATGAAGTTCATGAGTTATAGTTTTACAATGTTGATTGCATTAATCTATGACTTCTACGGGGTGAGAAAGTCTGTCTGTTTGCTTTTGTGTTTATCGCTCTTGCTATCTTTCGCTGTCTTCTAACTCCTTCGCGGATTCACCTAACTTACTTGAACAATTTCTCTTCCGCACACGTATTGACAACTCGTTCGAGTGCTCTACATGTTTCTTTTGTTTGTAAAAATTTCGGCACTATTTCAGGCCATGTTTGGCTGAGGTCAACGTTTGTTTCGGGACGTATGACCGATATGAGATCTTTACGTCAGTCTCTATGTGCAGGACAGTGTAACAAAAAGTGTTTAACTGTGTCATTTTCTTTCTTGTTACAATTACGGCAAGTTATTTAATTTAATCCAAAGATTATCGAGTTTATTCGCTATACTTGAGAAGAAATTATATGTTTTGCGACCCGTTTCGAACGCATTCCATTCTGCCTGCCGTATCTTGAGTGTCTGTAACTTGAGGTTCATCAACGGCGTCGATGATTTTTCTGACGTGTCATTTAAAGAGATTCTAACATTGTTATAAGTTACCACTCCGTCGGTCCGAAGTGTGTATCGTCTATTGAAATCACCGATCGCCGCCTGTCGTTTATAAATATGAGTTGATATATAAAGGTCTCTGCCGAACCAGACTCCCAGGTACCTGACTACCTCTGAGTACTTATTTTATTTCCTTCTATAGTTATCTTAGGAGGTTTGCATTCGTGCCTGACTTTCTCCCTCCCGAAGTGTGATTAGTATACTCGATAGTTGGGATTGTTTTTATTCCTAGCAATGACTGCTAAAGATGAAAGGCTTTTGCTCTACCACTAACGGTTAAAGGTTTGCTCACGAAGTACTCTTCTTTCTAGCTTTCTGCTAGCTACCAACGGCTTAGAAATAAAAAGAATTTAGAAAACTCAAAAGTATAACGTCCTTCCACTTTGACAGGTGCACGCCTAGTGATGTCATTTTAATAAGAGCAGCCACCGCGGTGTCAAGATGCTCGTAATCAATCGTTCATCCATGGCTTCTTGATTAGGAGTAGGGCAAAAATCTTAATTACGCCCTCATCTATAATTTTGAATTTTGATCAACTATTGATCCTATCATTGATTGAGAATGAGTTGGTCAGTAATTATTGACGCAACCTTCCATAATAACCTTAAGGTAGTGCTAGGTATCGTTTTTTAGCTGACTATTTCCTCAGTCACTTAATAGAATAGTGAAAAGATATGAGATGGATGATCCTTGCAATAACAAGTCATATTACTTGTATTTGTATGTCGATGAACTCTAGTAGTGAGAGTAATACACGATTTATGGAGACAAAAACTAAATTAGAAGAAATGAAATATAGCAAAATCGGAAATTATAAAAAATATGGTAAGTCGCTAACAGATAATAATTCATTTATTATTTTATTTTAAAGAAATATTAAAGGTTCAAATAGAGTGATACTATTTAGGTGATTTATGCAATGTTCATAGGAAAACTTTGGATGTTTTAAAAACGAAAATAAATTCAGTGATCACTAATCAAAAGTCGAGGAAACGAAAAAACCTAACATGCGCTTATACATTCATTTTTTAGCCTTCTAATATGCTTTCAAATGTTTTAAAGATATGACGAAATGACCAATTTTAAATATCGACCAAATTACAATAACTGTCTAATGGAAAGTTAGAAATATGTTCAATATCTCAGTACCAAGTATTTTTTTGAAGTAACAGTAACAAATTATTAAAATTCACATTCCAGGAAGGTGAGAAACGGTTAGGTCCTGCTTACTGCATTCATTAAATATGTATTTTTAAAAGGACCTCAAATATTCATGCTGACGTTAATGAGAAGTTACTTTTTGTGATTTTATCTACATAAACTCAGTCGAAATGCCCTCATTTTCTGATTAGATTTAATTTACTATTTTGATTAGGAATTCTGGCAATAATAATTGCAAACGATTTTCAATAATGTTCACAGGAAAAAACAGGATGAAGTACAGATTTTGGAAGAGACAATACGCGCACGGTCGGAGAAGCACAAGAAAGCCGGCATTGAATTAGATGCAACTTGCGATATATGCATGAAAACCAAATTTGCAGATGGTATTGGTCACACTTGCAACTACTGTAAAATCCGATGTTGTGCTCGTTGCGGTGGAAAAGTTACATTAAGATCGAATAAGGTAAGAATTGAATTGAATAGTGTGTTAAGTAATATTCTTAGAGATGTATAATTAATTATTTATTTAGAATTATTTCAAACAGCTGTTAATGTAACAATTACAACTTTTGAATATATTAATTTCCGAAAAGAACAGTTTTATATTACGTACTTTATATATATTATAAAAAACCTAGTTTTGGTCTAAAAAAGCTGTTTCCACTTCTTTTTAGCACATGTTAGTTCAAATTTTGTTCGAAAATGTCTGTAAAATGAATTTATTAAAAATATGCTCGGGTTAATATTAATTGTAAGAAATAAATGATCTATAATTTCAGCAGTCTTTCGTTGCATTTTACTTAAGTGAGTGGACAATCTCTATGACCTCAATATTAGAACCTCTTGATTCGTTACAGTGATAAAAATGCAGGATTGTACATCCCGGGGGGAAATAAAATAAATCTATACAGGTCTACATTTCCGCAATTTTTTTATCTAGTTTGATCGACTTATATTTGAAAAACTGAAAAAAAATTTAATCCATGTATATCTAGTGAGATCACTGTATATCTACACAAACTACTGTGTGTTTGAAGAGATCCCCATTGATATCGATAATAAAGAAAATATAATACCTCTACAAGAATCGCAGAAGATCTAAAGTGCCTAATTGTGCCAAAAAATAGATCTAACAAGGAAACCTCGTGAGGTGGTCACCATCGATATAGCTGACCTTCTATACAATAATCTCCGTCGAAAATAATGAACCATGTGTTTTGTTTCGGCGGAAAAACGTTTTGAAGGAATGAAAATCATCCACAAAGTTGGCATCCTATAAAGGTGATTTTTCATTTTCACATATTTCTAGTAGAAATTTTCCAAAACGACCGTATACGTTAAAAACAACATAAAAAATAATGAAAAATACATCTATTTACATATTTATAAAACTAACTGCAATCGGAAGAGCATAAAAATTTACGAGATACGTGTCTTTGCAATTTTTAAAATAACATCAAAATCGATGCCAAAAAAAATATTCACTTTTTTGCCAGATTTGTACCCTAGTGGAAATATATCTACAACGAACTACAATTCTCTACAATATATTGCTACGACATTTAACAACTTTCTACTACTTAACCCTATCTTCACTGTGTTTATTTCAACAAATATCTACAATCAAGTACGCGGATTAGGACAGTATTTTAGAATTTCGTGTATAGTTGTAAAAAGTTGTAAATACTATACGGGTTCAAACTACGTTATGTTAAGAGATATTACAACATTCTATGCTATAGGCACTACAATTCTCTACAACTTTCTGCAACGAAGTTAATCTCCTCTTCATTTAGTCACTTCGATTTCCTACAACTTTTTACAACAAAGTCAATCTACTCTTTGTCTGGTCACTGTAATTTTAATCGAATTGTTGTACAATCGTAGAACAATCTTGTAGATGATAAACGGTAAAACAAAGAGATGAAAAATAATTTTCTTTTTATTTATATGAAGAATACAGCATTTAAAAAATCTTTAATTAGATTTATTTTTTTGCACAACTTTCGCTTATTTTGGTCACATAATACTTCCGTTACACTTATGATTTTTAACGCATCGAACAATAAACTTTGTAACATTTATAGTACTTTTTATAAAAATAACTTTATAAAATTTTATAATAATTTTTGGCATACTTATTATCTGAACGCTGTTAAGTAAACTCACCAGCTATATTAATAATGTCCGTTACTGTCTTAATATTGCATCTACGTACGTATCGTCGATACTCAGGTCGTAACTTCTCATGTATTCTTTCTATCTGTTCGTCCTCAGTAAGAGTCCCTTGTCTCCGTATCAATGTTTGTAATGCTGTGATAAAGTCACACGCTTTTTCACCCGGTTTTTGTACTCTACGTTGTATCTATAAACTTAATTGAGTCCTATGCCTTACTGGTAAATAAAAGTCCTTAAGATTTTTTGTAAAATCTTCCCAATTATTCCAATTCTTTTGATTATTTCGATACCATAACGACGCTTTGTCCTTAAACAATATCGGGATGCACTGTACGAGATACTTGTCTGCTATACCGTAGCTTACTGACAATTCCTCCACTCTTTCGATAGTTCCATTTACGGACTTGCTCTTTTATCTTGAGATTCCTTTCCTCTTTTGGTTCTGTATCTCGCCATCTACTTGATCGCGGCGTAGAATGACCAGAGGGAGCTATAGATTGTGCTCTTGATATGTGCTCCCTCAATTGTTGAGTCAATAACTCTCTTAACCCGGGTATATCGTCGATATTATAGATTGCCGTCGGTATGTTAGGTTCCGCTAATCTGTCTCTGCTATTTTCTCTGACGGTGTGCCGACCTTCACTTGTATCCCTACTCGTCGGTTCAATGTCGAAATTGTCTTCTATATTTCCCCTACTCCGATCATCTATGATGGTGTCACACAACATTTGTCTTAGTTGTGCTATCGGGGCTTTAAATGGAATCTCAATTCCACGAGCTTCTAACTCAGCTCTAACTTGCGGCTCTCCTAACCTCCAGATATTAATTCTTGAAGAACCGGCTTCCATTTCTAATTCTTTTTTTTTTTAAACTCTAAAGCCTATAGCTTATTCGCCTATTCAAAGCTTTCAAGTCCTATGTTCGAGCGCCAATTGTAACGACTAAATTTTCTCAAGGCGAAACCTCAAGAAAATTCTCGCCTCAATTTAAAAATTATCTGAATTTTATGGACCAGGATTCTTTGCGGGATTGTTACAAAGTGAATTCTCTTTTAAATATTTAAAATCAATGAAAGCAAAATTTATTAATTCCAACTAATAACAATTATAGTTAACAATAATCGACTGAATAACGTTATAAACCAATAGTAAACCAAAAATACAAAAATAAACCACAACAAAGCTACGTGTATGTCATACACGGTGACGTACATTAATTTTACTCTTCCTCACCAACAATTTGGTTTTACAATATGCCAATAGAACAAAATAATCTAACTAGATCCTTAAATATACGCGTGGCTCAACGGTGGCGATACGACAATACAATGATAATAATGCTGGTATTTAAAGAATGATTCCCACCCAAAAGTGTCTACCCCTTAACCTAGCCCCTAGATTGTCGGGCTACAACCCAAACCAGGATACTCGAGAGCTAACAACTCTTAGAGGGAAGGCTACAACCTTACCTAGGTAATCGACGAGCTCCAACTCGTCGACGAAGAGCTACAACTCTTCTAGGGACACTGGTGTGAGCTACAACTCTTCACCTTCTAATCTTACCGGGCCTTACTACGTGTAGACGAGCTACAACTCGTCCTGGAATACTCTAAGAGCTAACAACTCTCCGAGGGAAGGCTTCATCCTTGCATAAGTAACTGATGAGCTACAACTCGTCAGCGAGGAGCTACAACTCCTACACGGTCAAAATCGTGAGCTTCAACTCTCGATTGCTATCTAATACCAAGAGCACCAACTCTTGGCCGGAAGGCTACAACCCTCCAAGTTCTACTTTCGGAAAGCTATAACTCTCTGGGGGAACTAAAAGGCTACAACCTCTTAGCTAGAGCTACAACTCTCGTTGGTCTCGTCAGTCTAGTACCTTGGAGACAAGTGAAGTGTCGATCTCCGCAAAATCCAGCTCTTTTATACTGTTTGGCTCCGCCCATTTAGCTGGTCGCGTGGGGAGTTGCCATGGAGACTAAAATCATCACAAATACCTTCTCTTTCTATTGTTTATACATTCCTATCTCGGTCTTTATTTACCTTTTGTTCCTAAAGGCGAACCTACTCGGAGAATAACGATCTTTAATTTAATCGATAAACTAGTTCGATAGTTTATCGACCCGATTGCTAAGATATTTCCCTATTTTATCTACTTTTAGGGGCGTAACTTCGTTACAGTATATATGTATCAAGCATCACTAAGATAATTTAAAAAAACTAAATTTTGAAGTTTTAATTAGATTAGTGGTAATAATATTCATCGTAATTCATTATTTCTAATGTATTCAGACCCTTTCGTTCAATAATAAGCTGTAAAATAATTGATAAAGTATGACTAACTTTGACATTTTTAAAAATTACTACATTCTTGAAACTATTTTGAATTTTTGTTGCATGAGACATAAATATTTAACAGTGCTCATTTATAAAAAAAAAACTTACATAAAACTTATATTTTATTAAAAGTTACTTATTGGCTTCATCATGTGAGTCAAGCCCATTATCACTTGTTCCATTATTACTTGCCTCACTATCACTTGTAAATTTTTCGAGCTTTGTAGATCTTTTATTTATATATATATATTTTTTTCAAATTTTCGGGAGAAGATAATTTCCTTTTTTTTATTTTTAAATCATCAGAAGATTTGTCCTTTGAGTAACCGAGTCTTTTCTTGGCAGCAGTTATGTAGCCGTTGAATAATTTGTTCGTTTTCTTGCTTTCCATGTAATCTATAATTACAGCAGAAAGTATTTCTCTATTCTTCAACCATTTTTCATAAATGTTCAGAGCAGCATTCTTCTTAGAAGGTGTTAGCTCTTTCAATTTTGCAAGCTTCTTCTTTCGTTCTTTTGAGAGCTTCTCTTCCTTTCTATTGATTAGTTTTACCATTCGATAAGCCAAATCTTTTAGTTCCCATAGTGAATAGCAGCTTTTTGTGCATACTCCACTAGCTTCTTTTTCTCGCATAATTTCAGATAAAGTAGTGGAGTTAATCCACTCATTATTACCTAGGTAAGTTTTTAAACCCTGTGTTTCAAATAAAGTCACAGGTGTTTTGTTTTCCTTTAAGTTCGTAGTTATTTGTAGTTGTTCTCTATTATCTGAAGATAGAAAACATAATCAACATTGTCGATAGAATAATACAATTGATAATGTGAATATATAATGCTTGAAGTGACTATTATCTTACTATTAAAGAAGTAATTGTGCATCTCCTTGACTTTTTCTAGTAACTGTACATTTACTGGACTATTTTCAGTAAGTGGTTTGGTTGTTTGACTTTTTTTCAATATGGAATTTTCAGTCTCTAACGGTTTTATTTCATTATTAGCTTTTTCCAACTTCTCGAGAATTTCCTCCAATTCTCCGCTCATTCTTTCTGATTGAATCGACATCAGTGGCTAAAAAATTTGCTTCATTTAAAAAAAATGGTATACTTCAGGAATTAACAATAAAAATTATTTTCATTGAATAATTAGACATTAACTAATTAGAATCAAAATTATAAAGTTTTTAAAAACTTTTCTTTAACATGCACTAGAAAATACTATCTTACTTCATACCTCTTTCTTAGAGCTAGATGTGTGTTTTTCTAAATTTTTCTACATTTGCCTTTTTGTAGGATTTTTATTGTGATGTCTAAAAGAAAAGAATATAGTAAACGATTAAGTTTAATTTGTAATAATAAAAGTTCCCTGCGAAAAGAAAAAAAACATTTTAGATATATCTGTCTTATGAATTAAAAATTACTGATATTTGTTTTATTTAATCATTTCGTAAACTGCAAAGCTTCAATTTTTGATAAGAAATTCTAGCAATTGTTTACAACAAATTGTAAATTGTTTATAGACATATAAAATTATATATGTGAGTTTAGACTGTCAATTTTTCAACATAATTTGAAATGTAAAAAAAAAATCACGAAAATATACAGAACACAGCATAGTAAATTATACATAAATTATCACAATTTCGAATGTTAGACTATTAGTATGTACTAATATATATAATCATAAATTATGTCTTCACGTTTGATTTAAAATAGTATGGATTGATATTTTACATCATTCCTTTTGGATTTAAGATGAGCTTCGATAATAGCAGCCTCTTCTATCTTTCGAGCAGCTACTTTTTTCTGTTCCTTCTTCACAATGACAAATTGCAAAAGTGAATTTTATATCCAAATACACTGCGGATAATTAACTAAATAAAAATAAATTTCATACTTGTTTATTTGTGTCTTGAGAATCATCATCTTCATCCTCTGATGATTCGTATTTTGTATATTAAGCAGAATGTCTTATTTTAGGAATTTTTGGTCTTTCCTTTTTGATTCTGGTTTCTAAAGCTTCAGCAGTTTCTGTGGAAATGTATGAGATGTTTCGAAACAGTTTCGTAGTGAAAAATATTCTAGAAAAATTATTGAAGATTGCAATTTATTACTGATAATCAACTTCAAATTAAAATTGTAACGACTACTACCATGGTCTTCTTCGAGTCAAAAGGATAAGTTAGAAGAAATTTCAGTAAAACAAACTAGTTTATTAATTTACAACTACAATGATGACAATTGAATTTTTAACATACCTTCAACAATAAGTACATAAATAGGAACTGGTTCACTTGCCGGGTCCTGATTTGGCCATCGTGTAAAAAATAGATTCTTTAGATAGTGATCCTTGTCATTTTCATATTCATCGACAGAAAATCGTAAAATGTTAACGGCTTCGCAAATCTTTGTAGTTTTTGATTGTAAATAGTATATAAAACCCCACATTTTTGTATTTTATTTATAGTACATAAGTGACCCAACTCATTAATACAGCAAAATGGCCGCATTTGTAGCAACAGGTCTACAGTTTAAACAACGTGATGTCACTCGGCTTTTAAGCAGAGTGCAGGGCGTGTCGTATCCGCCATTTTGCGGCACATCTAATCGCGCCAAATTCAAATGAAAGATTAATTTCCATGCTATTATTTAAAAATTATGTTTGGAAAACATGAAAAATTTTAATTACAATTGTACGGTTGTATCAATAATACGTATAATTTCCTATTTTTTCTGAATAAAATTGCTGGATGACAGTATGCAAATTGAACTTCAAATTGAATTTATCGCTATTACTCGCGGCGCAAAATGGTAGAAACAGTTGTCACTTGTTGTACCTGTTCATCGTATTTGTTTTTTAATTAGAAAAGGCGTTCAACTTTGAAGGTTGAGATTCGTTAATTAATTAATGAAAAACTTTCTTTATGTTATAATATACTCACCATAAAAAATTGATTCTTCATTGCTTGGGCACAATTTCTTTGTACGAATTAGTGTTTATTTGACATTTATTCTTCAAAAACGGTTGAGCTTAGTGACAAATTAATACTATTTATTGCGTAAATAAAATCGATAAACGGCGTTCGGAAATATCCTATTTCTATTGAAGTTCCTGAAATGCGAACAAGTGATGGTATCAAAAATAGTATGACACAATTAGTTAGGAGTGATGTTTTAAATGTAAATGATATTCTTGGTGTAAAAAGGCCATCATTTCTTATGAATCTTAATTATTTTGATCTAGTTGAAAATTTGTCCCCCAACTATATGCATTCAATGTTACTTGGGGTGACACGTCAATTTACTGATATGATTTTAACTTCTACTGGAGCAGAATATTATCGTGGCAACAATTTTATTCTCTTCGATGTTTACGAGATGTCCTCCCAAATAAATATTCACATCATTGGTCCATATTTGTTGTTGCAATGAACATTTTATTACAGGATTCAATAGCAATGAACTCATTGAATTATGCTAAATATCTACTAATTGAATTTGTTACAGAATTTCAAACACTCTACGGTAAAACTAATATGAATTATAATATCCATTTGATTTTGCATATTTGTAGAAGTGTTGAAAATCTTGGCCCTTTATGGGCTCATAACAGATTTTCTTTTGAGAACGAAAATAGAATGTTAGTAATATATAATCACAGCCTAGCTCGTATTGTACAGCAATTTACGGAAAGAAAATTAGCATTTCAAAATATGGCATGTTTTTCTGATAAAGCTACAATAAGTAATAGTTCACAACATTTTTGTAGTTCAGTTATTGGTAATGAATTAAAATTAGTTACTACAATTTCGAACACTATGTTGTTAAGATATGGTACAATGTATTCTGTTGAAAATAAAACGTTACTGTTATTTGATGAATCTGTAAACCTTTGTGTATCGTATAATAAAATAATACATAAAGGTGTTAGATACACAACTTCATTCTATCAACGAACAAAGTGTAAAAGAACTAACGATTCAATAGTAGAATTTAATGATAGCAAAATTATTAAGGAGTGTAATGCGACAAATAGAACAATATACATGTATGAACCACGTGATTTAATTCGAACTTGTGCATGAATTAAAATTGATAAAAAAGAATATATATGGACTGGACCGTTTGGGTGTTTAAGTGATTAAATAAATATAACCATTTCATTACCCTTCGAAGTAGTTATTCCCAAAAATTTTTAGATAAGACATAAAAATTTGTAGAATGTGGTAGAATTTTGTAGTATTCTATAAGATACAATACCAAACTACGCGCTAAACATTTGAAGGCTATTTTCTAAATTTTTGGACACGACATGAAAAGTTGTAAAATGTTGTAGTATTTTATGAGATACTACTACAAATTACGCCAGCCGTGTTTTACTAGAGATCATTCTTCCAAGTTCCGTTTGTCTTAGAGTAACAAGTTGTAATTTGTTGTAAAAATTTGTAGTGCTTCACAACTTGTTATAATTTATTACATAAGAGAATCTAATAAGTTTTAGTAAGACATTGAATGTCGTAGAATATTGTAGTGATGAGCTACAATTTTCTACAACTACGCAAAATGTTGTAGAAACTTGTAATTTGTTGTCGAGTCGCATAAAAAGTTGTAGATATATTTCCACCAGGGTATCAAAGTGAAGAAGATAAATAATTTATTTAATGTACGTATTACATATATGATAATCATTGTGAAAAAGTTCAAGAGACAATGATGTTTTACACGATGCACAGCGGATAATTGCAATATTTTTATATCCTGGAATTTCACAATGAGGCTTACAGTTACCTCCAAATGCAAAATCGACTGGATTTTTGAATTCATCTGGTTTAACAAATATATAACTACTTATAAACCATGAATAACAAAAAAGATAAATGTATCGCGGAGTCAAAAGTTGATTACGTAAGTAATTTTATTATATTATTCGTCAAGTGTAAATTTAAATCATCTCTTCGCAATAGGACACTGTCTAAAAGATGTCTTACAAAGTTTTTCTATATTCTAAACCCAAAAACATCTAATGGTTGAATTTGTCCAGTAGCCCCTTTGGGAATAATCGTTATTTTCACTTCTTTATCCGGTGGTTTCGCAGACGTGACAGCTTCAGAACAATGTCCAGTCTACGAATCAATCAAAAGTAAACTATTTTTCCCAACATTCGGAAAAAATACATTCTTTAACCAGATTCTGAAATATTCTAAAAAAAATGAATATGTAAACTTCTAAAATATATCATATAATATAATATTTGAATTGAAATTTTTACCTAAAGTAAGTTTTCTAGATTGCGATATTTCTACGTGTACATTATCTGATCTTAAAAGCCATACTTTTACCCCTGAACCAAGTTTTCCAGTTGTTTCTTTCAACACAAGAAAAGAAACATCAGAATTATATACGTTGTCTTAACCATAACATTCAATTTTCGATTTTACATCGCGAACGAACACTTCTGATGTTTGTTTTAATATTTTACGATCTTCCGTCGTTTTTGATGATATGAATTTGTTAATTTTACGAGAAACAATGTGATGAGCTTCTTTAAATGATAGTATTCACGTTGGAGATGCTTGAAAATGGAGATCATATCACATAATATCTTTAGTTAAAAATGCCCATTTTTTAAAATCGGAATCGTGGACTATCCGCCTAGCATCGATCGTAGTTTTAAAATTTTTCCAACGTATACTTGCAAATTTAAACCATTTTTTCTTTGTATGTTTCACCTTAGTTCAATTGATATGCTCAGCGTTTTGATTGTCAAGTAGACTGTACTTTTCTAAATTTTTGTTTAACACTATTGATACTTAAATTCTTCTTTCTACCGCTTCACCAAAATTCAACTACTCGTAATTTATAATCATGACTTACAATATACAAATCTGGCAAAAAAGTGAATATTTTTTTTGGAATCGATTTTGATGTTATTTTAAAATTTGCAAAGACACGTATCTCGTAAATTTTTATGCTCTTCCGATTGCAGTTAGTTTTATAAATATGTAAATAGATGTATTTTTCATTATTTTTTATGTTGTTTTAACGTATACGGTCGTTTTGGAAAATTTCTACTAGAAATATGTGAAAATGAAAAATCACCTTTATAGGATGCCAACTTTGTGGATGATTTTCATTCCTTCAAAACGTTTTTCCGCCGAAACAAAACACATGGTTCATTATTTTCGACGTAGATTATTGTATAGAAGGTCAGCTATATCGATGGTGACCACCTCACGAGGTTTCCTTGTAAGTTGATCAATGTCGATCGATTTTATTAAAATAAATCCACTCGTGAATCACATGGTCGTATATTTTTCTGTAAGGTTCTTGAACTTACGATCGGAATTATGAGTAGTGTCTTAGCTTTTTTTTCACAAAATGTTTTGTCAATGAATTAATTACCCATACGTGTTTAAAAACATAGTTACAAAAATAAACAAAAAAACACAACTACATTTATCTATGTCATAAATCTTATAATCAGTTAAATAACATTTGTTTAGAACGGTTTATTTCTATCCTGATTAAACTGTATTATTTATATTTCTATATATTTGTAGAGATAGACTTTTGAGATAATTTCAATAGAAAACAAAGAATTTGAATAGGTTTAGTCAGAAAGAAATTTACTTTTAGAAAAAGTTTAATAAGGAAAGATAGATTTTAATTGGAAGTCAAAAAGAATATTATAATTCCATAGAATTCTGATTTTTTCTATTAACAAATTTGAATACGATTATGAAAATTCAAAAAGGAAACTGGCAATGAAAAGCGAAATACGGAAAAGCTATAGGATACCAGATCCAAGTTTGAATAGGACTTGGATGACTTCAATAGGAAAATTATACTTAAAAATTGTTTTTATACTTGGGTACTGCCAAAAGATACATTTAATAATTTTTCCATCGTAACTGAACTGATTTATAATTAACACACTTATTCCTATTTTTCTATCTATATAGCAATGTAATAAAATTATATGTTTATATTGACCTATATTTAATTTGAGAATTAATTATTAGAATAGCAGTGTGTGTGAAAATGTAGTTTTAAGTAAGGTGTACATAGACAGTCGTAGGTTTGAATCCTTAAAAAAAGAAAAATTCATCTCACTAAAAAAATTGAATAACACTCAAAAAATAGAGAATAGTAACAAAATCAATGAAATCCAGTAAAAACATCTGTATAACATTTATGGTATATAAGTGCAATAAAAATATGAGGAAAGTTATGTAAAGGATACATGACAACAATATAACAGTATTTACTGGATTGAAATGCAAAATTCTAATAGGGAATATCGTGATGAAAGTATATTTTCTAAGTCACATTTTCCTTTTCAATCTATTTATTCCTCATAAAATCTTCCATGATAAAAATATTAAATCCTGTTGACACATTTTTCACTAGAAATTACTAAATCGTATTTTGTTTTTAATTTATTTACTTCCCATAGAAACATGTACAAATTGAGTCTAATTAATATGTTCAAAGTCTTACTAAAGCATCGAGTGATGAGAAAATCTGTTCTATGCCGTATATTCCTTTCCGTTTTATTCTTCTTTTCAATTCATTGATTTCCTACTGAAGTTGTTCTGATGTTCTTTGATTGAATAAATATAAAATCCCATCATTAAATATTAGGATAAAATATAATTTTCAAGTTGCATTTCGCTTGTCATATTTTTACAAATAACAATTATTTCGTCTCTACTTTGAAATACTTGCTAGGGAGCAAACTTAATTAATGTTTAACTTATTACGAATGTTCAATTCGAGTTGATTAGCCGAAAGTCATGTGTTCATATTTTCGAATAGCTCAGTCGGCAGCGTACTAGACTGTGGACTCAAGAATCCCAGGATCGAATCTCACCATCAACAGGATATTTTTGAACATTGTTCCTAATAAATTTCATTTCAGATATATATTTAAACAATGAATCCGTATAAATAAAAAAATCTTGTGAGTAATGTTCCTTTTGTTTGAATTGATTCTTTTTCGTAGTAATAAGAAATATACTGAAATATATACGATGTTTTTATTCCTATAAAAAAACTGAAAAGGATTCAGCACACCCTATGCGACAAATAAAGGGTTGTATAGATTTATATAGATAATGGTCTCTCAATAGGATTCAATAGGAAATTTTTTGTGCAATTTTTCCATTTAATTTTTTCTTTCAATAAGATCATTTAAGTAGGGTAATGTTAAGCAGTGAAAAATTAAACATGTTAAAATATTAACTATCAGACAATTCAACTACTAATTTAATAACACTACTAAATTAGTAATGTTCAAAACTTTAGTAATGTTAACTTCAAAATACTTTAGAAAGAGCATCGTTTATTATTGAAAAACAAATTATTCAATAACCATAATTGTTATTGTAACTATTTTTTATGAACAATTAAAAATTAACAGACTGCATATAAATTTTCAATGAATTCAACATTCTGTTGATAATTGTTTATAGAAACCTACAAATTGGATTAAAAAAATTTTGAATAATTAAAAATTACGCATTTGTTTATGAAATTCATTTATAACAAATGCTGAAAAAAATTTTGAAAAAATTGTTTCATACGCTTCACATGAAGATATGAAACTTTGCTGTACATAATTTTCATATTAAAAAATAACTTCACCCCCAAAATACGGGCAAAAGAATCCAAAAACAACATTTGGATTTTTTTCAAAAAACTGAGATATCTATTTTATAGAGCGGGAAAAATCCTATTTGCTCCTCAATTGGCTATAAAATGTGCCGATAAAAAAAAAGTATAAGGGTGCGAAGTTCACGAAAAAAAAGACGTTTCAGATATTATAAAAAATAGAAAAATTCATTTTTTTTTACGATAGACAGGTGCTCTCGCGGATTTTTCTTTCATACCTCTTACCATTCTCGCTACGTAAGGGACGAAAAGTGGAAAAACGCAATTTGCCAAACTTTGACACTCGATAAACAAAAGTAATTATTGTTTCTGAGTAATAAAAATTTGCACAAATACTCTCCTCATCATCCCCTACGAAAATATCTAACCAAAAATTTTTTATTATTATTCTATAATTAATGCACGATAAATTCACACGGCTAGTAGACCATAAGTAAGACCATTATTACCATAATAAAAAGATGTAATAATCTAATTACAGGGATATCTAATAAATTATAGACATAATTTATGGAAGAAAAATTTTGATTACAATTTTCAATAGTATTGTAACACCTAAATTTTCTCAAGGCGAGTCCCCAAGAAAATTCCCGCCCCAATTTAACAATTTATCTAAATTCTATGGCCCAGGATTCTATGGCGGATGCGTTACAAAGTAAATTCTCTAGACACAAATTAAAATCCAATTTCAACTTTATTATATAAACTATTTACAACAATATGTATTCTATTCTAGATTTCCAATTGTACAGTTTTACAAAGTTAACTTTCACTTAGGTGCCGTTATATTAGAGAGAGAGGGTTGCTATCTTAAAATCCAACCCAGAAGTGTCTACCCCGTGGCCTAATCTCTCGTTGGTCGGGCTACAACCCAGACCGGGATACTCGAAGAGCTAACAACTCTTCGAGGGAAGGCTACAACCTTGCCTGAATAATCGACGAGCTTCAACTCGTCGACGAAGAGCTCCAACTCTTCTAGGGGGTATAGGTGCGAGCTACGACTCTTCACCTTCTAACTCTAGAACCCTATCTAAGTGAGGACGAGCTACAACTCGTCCGGGATACTCGAAGAGCTAACAACTCTTCGAGGGAAGGCTACAACCTTGCCTGAATAGCTGACGAGCTACAACTCGTCAGCGAGGAGCTTCGACTCCTACACGGTTCAAGATCGTGAGCTCCAACTCTCGATCGCTAGCTAAAACCAAGAGCACCAACTCTTGGCTGGAAGGCTTCAACCCTCCAATTCCTACTTTCGGAAAGCTTCGACTCTCCGGGGCAACTAAAAGGCTACAACCCTTTAGCCAGAGCTACAACTCTGTATTATACGACGTGAGCTACTACTCTCGTCGGTCTCGTTGGTCTAGTACCTCGGAGACAGGTGAAGTGACGATCTCCGCAAAATCCAGCTCTTTTATACTGTTTGACTCCGCCCACTTTGCTATCCCCCACCACTATTGTGGTGGGTTGCGTGGGGAAGTCGTCATGGCAACAAGATCATCACAATAACTCTCTCTCTCAGATCTATTACGTTACTTATGACCCTCTCTCTCTACTACATGATTTTAATAGGCTTCGCCGATAATTTAAATTTCGCGCTATTTCTCATGGGGTCGATAAAATGATTTTACTGATTATCGATTCATCAGACCAATTAATTTTCTATAATATCAGCCTTAAAAATGTAACTTCGTTACATCCCCCTCTTTTTTCTTAAAAAAAAGAATTTTTTTTTCTGAAATATTTTTTTTTCCTTAGCCGTATAACAAAAAATAGTGAAAATGTATGAGAGGCATCAGTTACTCTTCATTTGCCAACAAGTACATTCTCTTTTACAACAATTTATTCATAATTTTGCCATTACTTTTAGACTTAAATACTAACAAATAATTACAATCATTTCGGCTTAACTACAGAAACTTAGCCTTATCTTAATTGTACATTGCTTAACTATAAAAATTCCTTATTATAATGCTAAATATTTGCTTTAAATTATTACAGTTCTACAATCATTTGTAAATTAATATCAAACAATCATTTTCAATACTTAACATCATTACTTATCATACAAGTGATATAAACGAAACAAAAATCTTTTCTCACAACTGAACAATTGGAAACAAACAAAATAAATATTCTTTTTCAAGTACCGAAATTTCTTACAGGTGTGTTTCCCTTGTTGCACACCACTCCTACTTTATCTGCGTACATTTTAAGTCCTATCAATGAGCCGTTATATCTGGGGGCAAGTTTGGCGGCACAATGGTTAGCTGCTGCCGAAAGATACTCTTTCTTAGTTACCATGTTTTCTATACCTGGTATCCTTTTCCGTCTGTTTTTACTGTAATATTTCTTCTGTTTTCCAGATGCTAAAACTCTATCATCTTGCAAATGTCTTGACCGGTTCATTTCTTCTAAAGCACTTGATATCGTATTTGATGGTAATGTTTTTCTATCATATTTTGGATAGACTTGTCTGACGTTAGTAGATTCATTACTTGCAAACTTCCGCTTAGCTAAATTCCTATTCGAAGATTGGTATGACTCTTGTCGTGCTGCAAAATCATGGTTCTTAGCACCTTGTTAGTTCTTCCAACTCCTTTATGTTGAGCAAAGCATGGTGGAGTTGCCACATGTCTTATTCCGAAATCCTTCAACAATTTCTGGAATTTCCTACTAGTAAACTGAGTGCCATTGCTCGTGATGATTGTCTTCGGGCAACCAAATTGATAAATAACTTCTCTTTTAGAACTCTACAAATTTCTGAAGCTGTAGCTTGTTTGAGTGAATATATTTCAACCCGCTTCGTGAATTTATCTTGAATTACTAACAATTGAGTGTGTCCATTTAACGATCTAATAAAAGGACTTTGTAATTCGACTGCTATAATTTCCCATGGCTTCGTAGCATTGATAGTTGCCATTATTCCTGACGTCTGCTTCTGAGGGGACTCGTATCGTTGGCGTTTTTTGCACAAACGAACGTATCTATTGATGTCGTTCTGCATTCTTGGCCGAACATACTTGTTTGCGATTCTTGAAATCGTTTTTTGCCACCCCCAAATGTCCAGAAATCACGGTTTTGTGGTCACCTCTCAATACTTGGAGCCTTTCTGCTAACTTAACTGCTGATTCTTGAACGGTATCTTCATTATCTAGTGGGTCACAATAAGGTCTTTCGTCAATTTCTTCTAATCCTTGTTCTCCGTTCATGCTGGGTATCGGATTCACGATGTTTTCCGTTGGTTCCTTCTGATCTCGAGTTTGTTTTATCCCTTTCTTCTTTTGAATTGTTTTCCAATTCTGTTGACATCCACATTGAGTTGCACGAACATTCGATTTACCACATCTAAAGCAAAAGATTTGTGGCTTATTTTTGGCATTGCCAACTCTTATGACCTTGTTGCCCACACTTCCAACAGCATTCTTTACTGTCATACAGGCTATGAACCATATTAATATCTGAACTACGTTTGTTACGTCTTTTATTTTCTTCTTTGCAGTCATTAACACCAGACGACTTGAACCGCTTCTCGTCATCTCTTAACCGCTCATATTCACTGGTCATACTGATGATGTCTGTTATCGTTTTTACATCACATCTTCGAACATATCTTCGATACTCTGGTCTCAAATTCTCATGAATTCTTTCTACTTGTTCCTCGTTGCTTAGAGTTCCTTGTCTACGCATGAGCGTCTGCAGAGCCGTAATAAAATCGCGTGCTGCTTCTCCAGGTTTTTGAACTCTATCCTGGATTTCTAAACTTAATTGAGTTCGATATCGTGAGGGTAAATAAAATTCTTTCAGAGCTTTAGTAAACTCTTCCCAATCTTCCAATTCTTCTTATTATTTCTGTACCACAACAAGGCTTTGTCCTTCAATAATATTGGGATGCACTGCACAAGATACTTGTCTGCTATATCATAGCTTACTGACAATTCATCAACTCTTTCGATAAATGAGACTACATCTTCGCCTCCAGCGAATGTGACGTTCCATTTCCGGATCTGCTCTTTTATCTTTAGGTCCCTTTCCTCTTTGACTTCTTGCTCTCGCCGTCTACTTGATCGCGGCGTAGAAAGACCAGAGGAAACTATAGATTGTGCTCTCGATATGTGCTCCCTTAATTGTTGCGTCAACAAATCTCTTAGACCGGGTATATCGTCGATATTATTGATCACTGTCGGTATGTTAGGTTTCGCTATTCTGTCTTTATTATTTTCTCTGACTGTGTGCCGACCTTCACTTGTATCTCTACTTGTCGGTTCAATGTCAAAATTGTCCTCCATATCTCCCCTATTCCGATCATCCATGATGGCGTCACACAACATTTGTCTTAGTTGTGCTACCGGGGCTTTTGATGGCATCTCAATTCCACGAGCTTCTAACTCAGCTCTAACTTGCGGCTTCCCTAACCTCCAGATATTAACTCTTGATGGACCGGCTTCCATTTATAACTCTTTTTAAAGCTCTAAAGCCTATAGCTTATTTGCTTGTTCAAAGATTTCAAGTCCTATGTTCGAGCGCCAATTGTAACACCTAAATTTTCTCAAGGCGAGTCCCCAAGAAAATTCCCGCCCCAATTTACAATTTATCTAAATTCTATGGCCCAGGATTCTATGGCGGATGCGTTACAAAGTAAATTCTCTAGACACAATAAATCCAATTTCAACTTTATTATATAAACTATTTACAACATATATGTATTCTATTCTAGATTTCCAATTGTACAGTTTTACAAAGTTAACTTTCACTTAGGTGCCGTATATTAGAGAGAGAGGGTTGCTATCTTAAAATCCAACCCAGAAGTGTCTACCCCGTGGCCTAATCTCTCGTTGGTCGGGCTACAACCCAGACCGGGATACTCGAAGAGCTAACAACTCTTCGAGGGAAGGCTACAACCTTGCCTGAATAATCGACGAGCTTCAACTCGTCGACGAAGAGCTCCAACTCTTCTAGGGGGTATAGGTGCGAGCTACGACTCTTCACCTTCTAACTCTAGAACCCTATCTAAGTGAGGACGAGCTACAACTCGTCCGGGATACTCGAAGAGCTAACAACTCTTCGAGGGAAGGCTACAACCTTGCCTGAATAGCTGACGAGCTACAACTCGTCAGCGAGGAGCTTCGACTCCTACACGGTTCAAGATCGTGAGCTCCAACTCTCGATCGCTAGCTAAAACCAAGAGCACCAACTCTTGGCTGGAAGGCTTCAACCCTCCAATTCCTACTTTCGGAAAGCTTCGACTCTCCGGGGCAACTAAAAGGCTACAACCCTTTAGCCAGAGCTACAACTCTGTATTATACGACGTGAGCTACTACTCTCGTCGGTCTCGTTGGTCTAGTACCTCGGAGACAGGTGAAGTGACGATCTCCGCAAAATCCAGCTCTTTTATACTGTTTGACTCCGCCCACTTTGCTATCCCCCACCACTATTGTGGTGGGTTGCGTGGGGAAGTCGTCATGGCAACAAGATCATCACAATAACTCTCTCTCTCAGATCTATACGTTACTTATGACCCTCTCTCTCTACTACATGATTTAATAGGCTTCGCCGATAATTTAAATTTCGCGCTATTTCTCATGGGTCGATAAAATGATTTTACTGATTATCGATTCATCAGACCAATTAATTTTCTATAATATCAGCCTTAAAATGTAACTTCGTTAC